>NC_053442.1:58013066-58313066 GCF_007990345.1 Gossypium hirsutum
GTTACATATGATGTAATTAGCAAGTGTTGCTTACCTAGATAACCATAATCTTGAGAGTAAAGCCAAAGCTGACTTAAGAGGAGGTGAAATATGGATTCTTAACCCACTTGAAATGCTTTTCGAGAAAGCCTTTCCGAAACTAATGTATGAGGGTATTAGTTTTGTAGTAAAATAGTGGGAACATCATTTAATTAAGTCCTTTTAATGATTAATATAAATTTGATAAATTTTCACACGCATAATTTCATTGTTGTAGATATATTATGGTTGCAAACACAAATACACTATCATTGCGATCGGTCCTTGAGAAGGACAAGTTGAATGGTTTAAATTTTCTTGACTGGTTCCGTAACTTGAGGATTGTCCTCAAACAAGAACGAAAATTATGTCATTGAACAACCAGTTCCTAACGAGTCACCCACTAATGCGTCGAGGGCTGATAGAGACGCTTACAGGAAGCATCTCGATGACATGGTAGACGTTGGATGTTTTATGCTTGCCACTATGAATCCTGAGCTTCAGAAGCAACATGAGGACATGGTTGCTTATGAAATGATTGAGCACCTGAAAGAACTTTATCAAGGGCAAGCACGGCAAAAGAGGTTCGATATCTCTAAGGCCCTATTCCAATGTAAGCTGGCTGAAGGAAGCCCAGTAGGACCTCATGTCCTTAAGATGATTGGCTATATTGAAAGCCTGTCTAAGCTTGGGTTTCCATTGAGCCAAGAGTTGGCCACTGATGTTATTCTGCAATCGTTGCCAGATAGCTACAGTCAGTTTGTCCTCAATTTCAATATGAATGAAATTGATAAGACTCTGCCACAGTTGCTCAGTATGTTACGAACTGCTGAAGGCAATATGAAAAAGGTTGGACCCAAGCCTATACTGATGGTCCGTAATAATAAGGGCAAGGGAAAGGCTAAAGTTCAAACAAAGCCCAAGGGCAAAGGTAGGCCCAAGCCTGGAAAAGTAACGGCTGCATTGAAACCTAAATGAGGGGTGGCTAAGGAAGGAAACTGTTTTCATTTTGGTGTCACTGGACATTGGAAGCGGAACTGCCCTATCTATCTTGAGGAAGTCAAGAAGGCCAAAATAAGCGGAACGTCTGCTTCAGGTATTTATGTTATTGATATTAATTTATCAACTACTACTTCATGGGTATTAGATACTGGTTGTGATTCTCACATTTGTACTTCTGTACAGGGACTGCAAAGGAGTAGGACTTTGGTTAGAGGAGATGTGGACCTACGAGTTGGAAATGGAGCAAAAGTTGCTACATTAGCTATAGGAACATATAATTTATCTTTTCCTAGTGGACTTGGTTTATGTTTAGAGGATTGTTATTATGTGCCCAATTTGACTAAAAACATTATTTCAATTTCTTGTTTAGACAAAATTGGTTTTGAGATAATTATTAAGAATAATTGTTGTTCCTTTTATCTCAATAATGTTTTCTATGGTTCAGCACAATTGAATAATGGCCTCTATGTTTTAGATCAAATGAATCCCATCTACAACATAAATACTAAAAGATCAAAAATAAATGACTCAAATCAAACTTATCTATGGCATTGTCGTTTGGGCCACATAAATGAGGAACGCATATCCAAGCTCCATAAAGATGGTTTCTTGGATTCATTTGTTTTTGAACAATTTGAAGTATGTGAATCTTGCTTATTGGGAAAAATGACTAAGTCTCCTTTTACTGGTAAAAATGAACGAGCTAGTGATTTATTGGGCCTAATACATTCTGATGTATGTGGGCCAATAAATATACAGGCTAGAGGAGGATTTCATTACTTCATCACTTTCACTAATGATTTCAGTAGATATGGGTATGTCTATCTCATGTGCCATAAGTTTGAATCCCTTGAAAAGTTGAAGGAATTCAAAAATGAAGTACAAAATCAACTAGGAAAAACTATCAAGACACTTCGATCTGATCGAGGTGGGGAGTATATGAGCTTAGAGTTTGATAATCTTTTGAAGCAATGTGGGATTGTCTCACAACTTACTCCTCCTGGTACTCCTCAATGGAATGGAGTTTCTGAAAGAAGAAATCGAACTTTGTTAGACATGGTTCGATCCATGATGAGTCATGCTGATCTGTCGACTTCCTTTTGGGGACATGCACTTGAGACAGCTACTTTCACACTAAATCGTGTTCCATCTAAATCGGTTTAAAAGACACCATATGAGATATGGACTGGGAAACGTCTCAGTATGTCTTTTATGAAAATTTGGGGTTGCGAAGCTTATGTTAAACGTCAGACGTCTAATAAGCTTGAACCCAAATCTGAAAAATATATTTTTGTGGGGTATCCAAAAGAAACCAAAGGATATTATTTCTTTAATCCCACTGAGAACAAAATACTTGTTGCTCGGACTGGTGTCTTCCTAGAGAGAGAATTTGTTTCTAGAAAAGGAAGTGGGAAAAAGATTGAACTTGATGAAGTTCGAGAATCGCAAAATACCACTGAACCAGAGATAGAACAACAGTAAGTTCCACAAGGGGTTGAGGAACAAGTAATTGCTGTAGAAACACAACCACCGCGTAGATCTTTAAGGGAACGCCAAGCACCTAAGAGATATGGATTTCTCGTTACAACGCATGGTGACGTTCTACTGATAGATCAAGATGAGCCTAGGACTTATCAAGAAGCAGTGACGAGCCCAGACTTTGAGAAATGGCTTGAAGCCATGAGATCTGAGATGGATTCCATGTATGAAAACCAAGTATGGACTTTGGTTGACTCACCCGAAGGGGTTAAGCCCATAGGGTGCAAGTGGGTTTTCAAAAAGAAAACCGACATGGATGGTAATGTACAAACATACAAGGGGCGATTAGTCGCTAAAGGTTTTCGCCAAGTTCATGGTGTTGACTATGATGAAACCTTTTCTCCTATAGCTATGTTTAAATCCATCAGGATCTTGCTAGCTATAACTGCATTTCATGACTATGAAATCTGGCAGATGGACGTCAAAATAGCTTTCCTTAACGGGAAACTTGAAGAGGATGTGTACATGACACAACCTGAAGGTTTTGGCAATCCAAAGGATGATAGAAAGGTATGTAAGCTACAAAGATCCATTTATGGATTAAAGTAAGCTTCTCGAAGTTGGAATCTTCGTTTTAATGATGCAATCAAAGAGTTTGGTTTTATCAAAAATGAAGATGAGCCATGTGTTTACAAGAAAGTTAGTGGGAACACTATAACATTCTTGGTACTGTATGTGGATGACATACTTGTCATAGGAAATGACATACCTACCTTGTAGTCTATTAAGACTTGGTTAGGAAGTTGTTTTTCTATGAAGGACTTGGGCGAAGCAACTTATATCTTAGGAGTAAAGATCTATAGAGATAGATCAAGACGACTACTAGGTCTAAGCCAAAGTACATACATAGACAAAGTACTGAAAAGGTTCAGTATGGAAGAATCTAAGAGAGGATTCCTACCTATGAGACATGGTATTTCACTCTCGAAGGAAATATGTCCTTCAACTCCACAGGAGAGAGAACGCATGAGTAAAATTCCATATGCTTCCGCTATTGGATCTATCATGTATGCCATGTTATGTACCCGTCCAGATGTCTCATATGCCTTAAGCATGACGAGCAGATACCAAGTAGATCCCGGTGAAGGTCACTGGACCACAGTCAAGAATATCCTTAAGTACTTGAGAAGAACTAAGGATGTTTTCCTAATATATGGAGGTGAGGAAGAGTTAAGTGTAAAAGGTTACACTGATGCTAGCTTCCAAACCGATCAGGACGATTCTCGATCACAATCAGGTTTTGTGTTTTGCCTTAATGGTGGTGCTGTGAGCTGAAAGAGTTCAAAGCAAAGTACGGTAGCAGATTCTACAACAGAGGCCGAGTATATTGCAGCCAGTGAGGCAGCAAAAGAAGCGGTTTGGATCAAAAAGTTCATTACTGAACTAGGGGTTGTGCCTAGCATATCAGATGGTATAGAACTCCGATGTGATAACAATGGAGCCATTGCACAAGCTAAAGAACCTAGATCTCACCAGCGATCCAAACATATACTTAGGTGCTACCATCTTATTCGAGAGACTATCGATCGAGTGGATGTAGAGATATGCAGAGTACCTACAGATGATAACATTGCTGATCCCTTGACCAAGCCTCTGACACAGCAGAAGCATGATCGTCACACTAAGTCACTTGGTATTAGATATATAAGTGATTGGTCTTAGTGCTAGTGGGAGATTGTTAGAGTATGACCAAAGATCAATCATGAGATGGTTGTAATAACATACTTGATTTATCATGTTTATTAATATAAGGCGTTACCATTATTATTTCAGTTTCTTTTCTGTGTATATAAATAAACTGTTTTATAATAATGTCCTGAGAATAATATGATTATTCTTAAAAGTTCCTTAGTCAAGTATTATTGTTGATAGGATAACGATAATACATTAAGACTAACATGTAGTTGATTGATGATAAAGAGTTGTCATTGATATGGAATGTCAGAATCATTACATGAATATGTGTGTTAGAGAACAACATATTGGACTGACCCGTTATGAGTATGTTTCTTGGATTATTATGTAAATGTCACGACATTACTCATAATGATTAATATTTATATGATCCTCAGACTTGAGATCATCATAATCCTAACATCGTGAGTTGTATATTTTGATACAGTCAAACGTACACCATAACTGGTTATTCTATAAAGACTGATGTTGGATATACCACAATCTATGTAGAGAGATATGGTTGGTCGATATAGGATAAGTCCCTCCTACATAATAGGAGTAATATCTTAGGCCACTTGATTAAGTGAGACTAGAAATGCATGGCCATGCTCAAATAAGTTGATATTAGATGTCATACTTATTTGTATATCGTAGTCAGCTTAAGATATCAAAGAATATGGAATGGACAATGCAAGTGTGACTATTCCATGACTTGTGTCCAATCCAGAGATAAAGGACTTAAGGATTATTGCATAAAAGGTTAATCATAAAAAAAAGGTTATTTCGAACATTAACTCTTGTGACTTAGGTAGCAATGATGCATTGCTAGATGCCACTCATTATTTGTAGCATTAGAATCATTCTAGTGTTACTGCTAACGTTACAGGAACCTACAGGGTCACACCCTATAGTTGAAATGAACGGAATAAACCATAGTTGGTATTGTTTTTGGGGTCGCTTGAATTAAATTAATTATAGAATTAATTTAATTCGGTAATCAAATTTCCAACACATTATGTACAAGGTTGTTGTACTTATAGTGAGGACATGAATTTGGTTAGCATAAGAATTCAAATAAATATATGGTTTACCGAACTTATATTATAATTAATGTAATTATAATTTTCGGTTTAAAAGATTATTATATTTATTTAATTCCTAAAAACCCTAAAACAAAAGGATATATATATAATCCTGTTTTTCTTTGTTTGAGCCTATCAGCCGTCAAAGAAAAATAACTCTCAAAACTGTTTTGGGGATTCCTTCCGTTCGTAGTTAACTGGGTGGATTACGTAGAGGCCGGGATCACGATAGATTGTGGCTTGGTTCGACAGCAGATCAGACTACTCGTTGTTGAGGTGTTGCTATCTACTCTGGATAAACATTAGGTAATTTCGTAACCTTGATCACCCCGATTCGTTCCTCACACATGGATCCATGGTTAGGGTCGATTTTTTTTCGCTGCGCCGTAAGGGTGCTGGCGATCCAACATATATATCATCTCATTTGTTCTTTGTTCTCGGGGGGAGATCGGTGAGGTTTTCAAGGTTTTCGTCGCTTTCTCCAACCTGCATTGCTTCCATTCCTAACTAGAGGTGGTCGAGGTTGATTGGCACATTGCCTGGGAACCAAGGGTGCGTTGATCATTGATTTTTGGAATAAGAGTGTTCGGAACGAAGGGAATCTGCAAATCGCATCAAATGTGTAAACACCCCACTGTAACTGTAGAACGGAAAAAGCTGAAAAGTCGAAAATACGGCATTTGAGACCACACGAGCGTGTGATCGCTCGTGTGGTAAGCCAAACCCCACGAATCATGGGATATAGACTGTAGAGGCCTCCATGAGCATTTTCATGGGCTTAGGCCGTAATGGGCCACATTTGGCCAAAATAGGCCATGTGGGCTCAATGGGATCGTGGGCCCTACACAGATGAAATCCATGATTTGTAGCAAATACTGGACTAGGCTATGTAGATCTCATAGTTATGGAGAAATCTAGGCTGAACGGGCCGCACGAGCGTGTGGGCCCACTTGGGCCGAGTATGGGCCTTGGGCCCATTTACACTGTTATGACCATTTAGATTAATTGAGTTGCTCGAGGCGACTATAGACCTTTCGAGAGGTCGATAAATGACCAAAATACCCCTACAGGGTAAAATGATCGAAATACCCCCGTAGGGTAAAATGATTGAAATACCCCCGTAGGGTAAAATGATCGAAATACCCCCATAGGGTAAAATAACTGTTATACCCCTAGGAGATGAAATGACTATTATGGCTTTATGTTATGTATGACTGATTTGCTCTATGATATGCATGACTATGATTGAGCATGACATTTTGCATACACGTATAATATTATGTCACGATATATTACATGGGGATGGGTTGTTATATTTGGAGGAAGTGTACCGTATTGATAAGGTTGCATGGGTCGCCAAAGACGACTGTGGACCTACTGATGGCTATATGCCATTTATTTTACTAGCAGCTTTGCTGTAATACTGTTTAGTGCTGCAACCGGTGCTAATCTTGGTGTGTCTGGCTAGGTGGGTCGATTTTATCCCCACATAGTGTGTTTGGCGGAACAGAGTGGTGTGTAGATGCTAGATTGGGTAAGATTTCTGCATATCTGCACTGATTAATGATTTTGTATTGTTACTGCATCAATTAATGATATTACATACTGTTAACTGCATGACTAATATATGTTACTGTTATGGGCCAAGACCCCACTGATAATATTACTGAAATTGGGCAAAGGCCCTACTGATTACTGGCATTGTGATGGGCTCAAGCCCAATCGTTCACTGTTACGGGAAAGGGCTTAGGCCCACACTGAACTGGACAGTTGCTGTAACGGGCTCAGGCCCAAATTGCATTTATCTACTGTTTAATTGACTGTTTACTTATTAGGGGATTACACACTGAGTTTTTGTAAACTCACCCCTCTGTTTAACTGTACAGGTAATCTCCAGTTGTAGGCGGGTCGGTGTTGTGAGGGACTCGGAGGTTGCCACACAACTGCAGCTGTTCTACACTTGCTTTTATTTAAAATTAAAGTTTGTGTTGGTTTTTGTTTATGTAATAAGGCCATTTATGTTTTTTAAAAATTTTAATTGGGATTTTGCTTACTTATTTTAAATTGCTAGTTTAATAGAAGACGAATTTTCATAATAATTATTGTTTTCAAAGACACGAAATTTAAACATTAGAGTTTTCAAAAGCTTCCGCGATTTTAGATCAACCTTTTATAACAAAAGCAGATAACAAGGTAAACGTTTTTGAGTAGATGATTATTTAAATAATAATAAAGGGTTTTTAAACCTAGAAACGAATTTTTACCAACGAGTTCAATTTTAGCTAAACACCTCAATATGACACTGCCAGATTCGGCCATAACTCCTAGGCCGGGTTTGGGGTGTTATAATTCTTACATTAGAATTGTGTTAGCCTTGGTAGCACAATTGGACTTAGAGTTAGCTCAAGTTGATGTAAAGATGGCTTTCTTGCATGGTGGTTGAGAAAAGGAAATCTGCATGACTCAACTAGAAGATACAAGGTTAGTAATAGAGAAAATAGAGTTTGTAAGTTGAACAAATCTCTATATGTGGGTTGAAGCAATCTCCAAGGTATAATATAAGTGATTTGATAGCTTTATGAGAGGGCATAAGTACACCAAAAGCAAATATGAACATTGTGTATTTAAGAAAGTTATATGATGGGTATTTCATTTATCTTCTTTTGTATGTCGATGATACCCTAATTGCTTCGAAAAGTTAAATAAATTTAAATAAATTAAAGACTTAATTGAGTCAAGAAACAGAGATGAAGAATCTAGATAAAGATAAGAAAATTCTTGGGATGAAGCTATATAAAGATAGAAAGAGAGTCAATCTTTGTTTAATTGAGAACTAATATGATAACGAATTGACCAGACGAATTGGAAGAAGGATCGAATTCAAGTTGTTCAACTCAAGAAGGAAATATTTGGATATGACCTGAAAGGAAGAAACTAAATAAATTTAAAAAATAACAAAGGAAATAAGAAAACTTAACAAAAAAAAGTAAATGATAAATATTCAAAATAATAACTAAATAGTGAAAATATAGATTAAAGTAAAGTGGAAGATGGAACAACAAACCGATGGATATGATGGATAGAAGGATAAGTGTCCAATTGAACCCTTTGAGATATAAATCCCAAAGAACTCAATTAATGGCTCTAAACAACCTTCGAAGAAATAATCCTTGGCAAATTAAAGGGTGAAGAATGAATTTCCACGACTCATTGAAGAAAATCAAGAAGAAAACTACTAAAAATCATAAGAAATAAATCTTACACAAGAAACAAACTCCCAAAGTTGAAAACTTTATTAAAGAAAACGATTGTCTCCTTAGAGAACAATGAAGAAGCCTTTATATAGGCTAGCTAAATAAATCTAAATAAAACTCTTAAGTATAGTAGAACTCTAATTAACCTAAACAAGAAATAGTTTTAAACTGAACTTTCTTGTTGACATAAAACTTCTAAATGACATAAAATACTTAATAAAAATTAAAAATTAAAAATAATAAAATAATAAGAGCTGATAAATACAATATTGGGCTCATATATAATAAAAATTAAGTCTAAAATCTGAACCAAGTATGATTTAAACTCGAATTCAAAGCCCGAAACTCGTAATTTTTGTCATAATCCCATCCAAAAATTTTGCTCGCACAGTTTTCACTAAAATGGTCATAACTTGAGCTCCCGAACTTAAAATCGAGTGATTCATTGTGTGTTTCGAAGATAAGAGATAGATCTTCGGACACCATACAGACATATTAACCAAGAAATTCCTAGATCCCATCCAAAAAGTCGTTGCAATTCTGATGAGCTCTTAAATTTGAGAATTGGCAATTTCAGTGAATGAAATTTAATAAATTTCACCCCATCCGTGCATGTATCACAATATCTAAATAAGGAATTACACTATTTTTGTATGAATTAAATTACAAAAAATTTAAGTACTTAACTTGATCCTCATTTTAAACTTAGTGCTCAATTATCTCTTAATAGTGATGAAGAACGAGAATATATGGTGGAAGTTCCATATGCTAGTGCAATTGGGAATTTGATGTATGTGATGGTGTGAGTGAGGCACGTCTTGTGCACTTCCAAAATTCAATCATTTTAAAAGGTAATGCATCTTCGAAAGCTTGACAGAATCATTTTAGACCAATCTAGTCCTTAATCATTTTACACCAATCTAGTCCTTAATCATTAACATGTCATTGCAATAATAAATTCAATCATTGCAGTAATAAATTTTATAATGAAATACTTGTATAGGCAAGTGTCATTTTACACCAATCTAGTCCTTAATCATTAACATGTCATAATTATCTAAATTATATATTGACCATTTAGTCCCTCAACTTTCTCTACAATACCATCCATGATTCATACTCTATTATGGTAAAATTTGACCTCTAGTCCCTCCTCCTTTTTCCTTCAATTCAATCTAATAATTCCAACTCTAAATTTCTCACTTTTTCACCAATACTTTTCACTCTCTTACAATTAAGTCAATAGCCCATATTTATTTCTCATAATATACAAGCCTTTTCAATTATCTTTAGTATCTATCTTCTCCCTCTACTAACATATTTACTCTCTTTTTATTACCATGGTTCCCAACTCACAAGGTATTGAGGATGTTACATTTCTCCCCCTTAAAATAAAATTTTGTCCTTGAAATTTACCTAACTCGAATAATTAAGGATATTGTTGTCTCATAACTTCTTCACTTTCCCATATTGCTTCGTCAACGTCATGATGTCTCCGTAGTATTTTTACTAAAGGAACTCATTTGTTTCTTAATTCTTTTACTTCTCGAGCAAGAATCTTAATTGGTTATTCTTCATGTGTTAAATTAGGTTGTATCTCAATAACTTTCGTTGTAATAACATGTGATGGATCAGACTAATACCTTCTCAACATCAATACATGAAAGACATTATGAATTCTATCTAGTTCTGGTGTTAAAGCCAACTGATAAGCTTCTGGAACAATGCGTTCCAAAATCTCATATGGTTCAATGGACCTCGTACTCAATTTTCCTTTCTTACCAAACCAAAGAACCTTCTTCGTTGGTGAAACTTTCAGAAATACATTTTCCTTCATATTATACTCAATATCCTTTCTTTTAAGATTAACATAAGACTTCTGTCTACATGAGGTCACTTTCAATCTATCTCTAGTCAATTTCATTTCTTCTTCTATTTCTTTGATCAAATCTGGTCCTACTAATTCGTTTTCACCTAGCTCTGTCCAACACATAGAAAGTCTACCTGTTCTTCCATATAAAGCTTCATACAATGCCATCTTAATGTTGGGTTGGTAATTTTTATTGTAGGTAAATTCAATTAAAGGCAAGTACTTTTCCCAACTTCTTTGGAGGTCAATAATACAACTTCTCAATATGTCTTCCAATTATGAATCACTCATTCCATCTAACCATCTATTTGGGAAAAACTTGAAGTGAATCTTAAATCCCTGCTTGAAATTATAAAAGCCAGTACACCATGAAGTTTCACTATCTCATTAATGCACAATTTTGCATACTTTTCCAAAGTATAGTCTATTCGAACTGGCAGAAAATGAGCAGATTTTGTTAATTTATCCACTATGACCCAAGTAACATCTTTCTTCTTGGGTGTAAATGGAAAACTAATTATGAAATTCATTATAATTCTTTCCCACATCCATTCAAGAATTTTTATTGGTTGTAACAATCCTAAAAGAACTTGATGTTCTACTTTTACTTGTTAATAGACCAAACACTTTGACAAATATTCAATAAAAATCCTTTTTCATTCTTTTCCACCAATACTAAGGCTTTAGATCTTGATACATCTTACTACTTCCAGGATGTATAGAAAATATGTTACAATAAGCTTCTCGAATTATGCTTTGTTTCAATTCATCACTCTTAAGTACACATAATCTACCTTGAAATCGTAGCTTCCTTTCATTGTCAACTTCAAATCCACTTTTCGTTACATTTTATACTTGTTCATTGATTAACTTTAGCTTCACATATTTCTTTTGTGCATTTTCACAGCTCGTAACAAAGTTGGTATTACTTTTAATTCAGCTATAAATATCCATTTGACTCTAATTTCAAATGAGCATTCATTGCTTTTAAAGTTGTCAATGACTTTCTACTTAGGCATTAACTACCACATTTGTCTTCCCATGATGGTAATCAATGATACAATCATAATCCTTTATAAACTCAATCCATCTCCTTTGTCTCCTAGTAAAAGACTTTAATAGGTTATAAAATAGATTCTATGGTATCTTTTGAAAATTGGAGACATTAGTTTAGTCTTTGAACAAGATAAAAAAAACTTGCTCAATAAGTGATTGGAAATGTTGATCTAGATTACACTAGTGGTTTGGATAAGCATTGATCATTGTTGATAAACTATTGGATCCATTTACTCTTGCTAAAGCTCTAGTAACTTAGAAGTCTACCTTTACATTCTGCAATGTCTTTGTCTACTACAGAGGAAGAGTATATGGTTGTTTTAGAATTTGTTGTAAAGGCAATTTTTCTTAGTGGATTGTTAGAAGATTTAGGAGTTTTTCAAATTTATATTAGTCTATATTAATAGTCATAGTGTTTTTCATTTAGAGGAAATTCAATTTACCATTCACGAACTAAACATATCAACTTGAGAGTCACTTTAACGAGAAATCTTTGAATAAAGAAAGATTCGACATCAAAAGATTGCGATAGTAAAAAATCTTGCAAGTATGATGACTTGGGGTGGTGGCAGTAATCAAGCCCAATCATTGTTTGGACTTGATTACTATCCTGTAAGTTTGAACACCTTTAGCTGTATGGCACTTTTGAGCGTATTTGGAGGCACTATAAAAGAAAACTTTATCAAATTTGAAGAGTGAAAGACTTGAGAAGTTTGAGTGGGACTATCAAACTCGCCAAAGGTGGAGACTTGTTGAGTTTTGGTTTTATTTGTAATACCACATTGGGAAAGTATATGTTGTTTGTTTCATAGGCTCCCTATATAAGGGGTATTTTTTTTGGAATCCCAAATTGGAAAGTATGAGTTGTGGGAATCTTATGCTTATTATATAATGAGGCCTACCCTTTCCTTTTTGAAATGTCTCAGTAGTTTCAAAATCTTTAAAGTAGTTTTGGAAATCTTTTAATTAAGACTTTGAATATTATTTTTTGAGATAATGAAGTCATCATTTGGTGCAGTGTTAGGCGACATAGGCAAATTGCAAAACCTCACAAATTTAGTGTGTTGTTTCCCTTATTCTCTTTATTTAGTTTTTTGGGGTTCATTTTTATATTCAATAATTTCAATAGTTATTTATCAGGTTTATTCGTTGTGTTTAGGTAGCTTCAAATTGTTATTAAGTGTTCGACACTGAACTTACATTAAGAGGGAAACATCTTGATTTTCCTAACACCTAAGATGACTTCAAGTCATGTACAAAAATTAGGTATTATCTACATCTTCCTCATCTTCATCTCTTTACTTTTATTCTACCAAAACCTCTTCTTACACTACAAGAAATTAAGCTTTTAACGACCTTTTTAATGGCATTTGGACTAAAATTGCTGCAAATGTTATACATTAGTGGCGCTAACCAAAAAAACGCCGCAATAAGTAAAGCAATAACAGTGTTTATGAGAAAAACACCACAAAAGGTATAGCAGTAGCGGTGTTTATGAGAAAAACACTGCAAAATATCCTTTTATTTTTAATGAAACGGAGTTATTTTTTCTAGGCTTAATTTTATCTCCAAATCAGTTACCCGAAATCCCTTATTTTTTTCCGAAATCCCTTAAATTTTCCCCGATCGTCTGTTGCATCACCGTTCAGTTGAGAAAGGGGAGTTCTAGGAAATCTGGTCGCGATTCGGCTGAGAAAAAAGAGCCTATGATGCCTTGTAGTGATAGGCCTACAAGGGAAAGGAAAGTTGTAGAAAGGTATTCAGTTTCTTCTATTGCATGGTCTTCTTCGTCTAAAACTCTATCAATTGTAAAGGTATGCTTTCTTTTCTGGGGGTTAAGGATATGGTTTCATTCAAGTCATTTTCTTTGTGTTATGATTATTTTCTGAACTTTGATTTGCTTTTCAGGGTCGTACTACTCAGCTTATAGATATTCCCAATGGTATGCGTCTGGTATTATCTTTTCAGCAGGAAAAACAAAAGGCAAAAGTAAGAGAAAAAATTGACAAATGTGTTAAAGAAAAATTGGTTAATTTCTGTGATTTGTTGAATATTCCATTTATGAGGACTAGCGTAAGAAAGGTAAGTAAGAAATGTATAAAATGTACCTTTTTTTATACAATAAAATTTCTAGAGTTGGAAAAAGTGATAAGGGTTTAAATTCTTGGTAATAAAGATTTTTGATGTCATGGTGAAGTGAAACTTTACAATTAAGACCACTTCTAAGGAGAAGCTAAAGCTGATTGATGAATACTTAAATCCTCAATCTTGAAAAAAAATTAGTTTTGAAGAAGGTTTTGGTTTACCAAAACTCAAGACTAAGAGTCTAGAAAGATATTTTTTTCTAGACACCTGTTAATATGGAGGAGTTTAAATTATGTCGACCTTTTAGTTTCTGTACTTATACTTCAACCCTCCTACTCATAAGAAATAGTATTTCATCTAGTCTGAAAACGATTTTTCATGTGATGATTTTGGAAAATTAGCTTCTTCTAGTGATCCATGTATAGTACACATTTAACAATGATAGAAGAATATGACAATTTTATCTTATCGGGAAGCTATTTTTTTACATTTTGATGTTTGTTTTAGTCAGATATGATGCAACAGAGGATCATTTAGTTACATATGTTTCACAACAGAAAAGGATCCTTAAGCATAGGTATGCATTTCAACTTATCGTGCTTCTGCTCACTACTTTCCTTACCCTTTCTCAAAGTTTTGTTGTTTCTCTTCCTGAGTCAGTAACACCCTTATCAATACAGTATTGTGTTACTTATTTTACACTATGTGACTATCGTTTCTTGCAGATATTATCTAGTGGAGAGAGAAAAAAATGCTAATATGGTTGGGATTTTAGTAGGAACTCTTGGTGTGGGTAAGTTTTCATAATGGTTTTCCTAAACTTAAAAGTTCTGCAAAGGACACTCCTCATTTCCTTGTAATTGTTATTTTTAGGAATTGGACTATAGATGTGAAGTGTCTTTGTTGGGTTTACATGGTTACCTTTTTTAAATCATTTTGACCATGTTAATGGTGTTGTTTTTTAGTATCCATGCACATATAACTCTTCATCCAAACATGTTTAATATATTGGTCCAGAAGTAATGCTTACTTTTGTTTACATTAGATATGTGTATACTGCCCTAAATCCATAATTCTGTTATTCTTTATTTTGCATTTGTCAGAAATGTTCTTAAGAATTTTTATTTTATTAAGGCTCATCTAAGATTTTATATTTTCTTGGAACTTTCTATATGCATCAAAGTGCACTAAATAAGGTGGTAAATTTTGTGCAGCTGGCCACCTTCACATGATTCGTCAGATGAAGGAATTGATCATGCTTGCTGGGAAAAAGGCCTACACTCTTGTCATAGGAAGACCAAACCCTACAAAACTTGCTAATTTTCCTGAAGTAACCTATTAGACATGCTTGTAGATAGTCTCTATATAACACCCCTAACCGATATCTGTCGCCAGAACAGGGTTACGGAGCATTATCGAAATAAACAAATCAAATATAGAAATTTCATATTATTTAACATTCATGTTAGATATTATTCATAAGGTCCCTTATATGAGCCCTTGAAGCCCAAAACGTACATTAGAAACAAGTCCAGACTAAACCGGGTACTCAAAGAATTTTTCACAAAATTTCAAAATTTTTTCTAGGTGCAGGGAACACACACTCGTATGGTCAAGCTGTGTAGCTCACACAGTCAAGAGACACACCCGTGTCTTAGGTCGTATGGGCATTCGAAATAGGGACAAACGGCTGTGTCCCAGCTCGTGTCCATATTAGAGTACTCTCTGACTTGGGTCACACGGCCAAGCCACATGCCCGTGTGCTAGGCTGTGTGAGCATACTGACTTGTAATAAATAGGTGCAGGGGTCACACGGCCAAGCCACACGCCCATGTGCTATGCCGTGTGAACATTCTGTTTTGCTTAATTTAATAGATACAGGGGACACATGGCCGTGTCACACTTGAGTTTATTACTAGTCTCAACATACACAATTTCCTTGTATCAACATGTCAAATGTAACACCCCTTACCCGAGACCGTTGCCGGAGTCGAGCTCGAGGCATTACTTTACTTAACTTATTAATTCGGGGCATAAAAATTTGCTTTTAAAATTTATCTCACTATTTATGATAAAGCTGTCCACTCGCGCAGTAGTCGCTAAATCATTTATAACTCGAGCTACGGAATTCAAAATTTAAATCCATAATTTTCCTTGAAACTAGACTCATATATATTCTTACCATAAATTTTTCAAAATTTTTGGTTCATCCAATTAGTACAGTTTATTAGTTAAAGTCTCCCCTATTTCACCACTCGACTGTCCTGACCTCTTGGCACTAAAAATACGTTTTCTCATAGTAGGATTTTCATATGGTGTTCTCGCTTTTTCTAAAAAAAAATAGACTCAATAGGAATCTATACATATAAATTAAAACTCATAAATATTTTTGTAAAATTTTTAGTGATTTTCTAAACTCAGAATAGGGGACTCCAAAAACAGTTTTGACCCTGTCTCACCAAAATTCACATATCTCAAAATATAAAATTCCTTTTTCTAAACCGTTATTTTTCCATGAAAATAGACTCAACAAGATTTCATTCTATATATCATACGCCCTCTAATTAATTTTATACTATCCTAAGTGATTTTTCAAAATCACATTACTGCTACTGTTTGAAATCTGTTTCTTTGCAAATTATTACTCTTTCATGATTTCTATGCATAATGTATCACATAGACATGTATAACAACAAACACCTTCATACTTACCCATTTTGACAACCATTCATCATTAGATATTTACACAACATTCTTTAGAAAAATCATAATACAACATTCAAAATAAGCAAGTCCCTATACATGCCATAGTTCAAACATAGTTCGTCATAAAATACCGAGTCGTTGTGGTTGATAGTGTGGACGATCTCCGACGTCTTAAGGATCCTCAACTTTGATTATTAATGCTATATAAAAAGAAAATAAACAAAGTAAGCATAATGCTTAGTAAGTTTAGAAGTAAATAAATAACAACATTAAACACAAATAATAATAATAATAATAACCAAGTAACATAATCTTTAATTTCCTCTTTACTTGATCTCTTACTCATTCACTTACTTGTTTACTTAGATAACTCATAATTATGACGTACTTTTCTCTTGCTGAAATGTTGATTCTCAATGGGTAACGTAATATACTCTTAACTCTTATAACTCACTTGAACTTGCCATTTATGCTTTTAGCCGAACTTTCATGGACATAAGTTATTTACTAGCCCGTTGAACCACGTTGGAATAATAAGGATACTTGGGTCTCTTTTTGATAATAACATGCCAAAGCCATGTCCCAAACATGGTCTTACATGGGGTGTTTCATGTACTGCCAATGTCATATCCCAGATATGGTCTTACATGGGAGTTCTCATATCGGTGCCCATGCCATGTCCCAAACATGGTCTTACGGGGGACCTCTCATCTCGGTGCCAACGCCATGTCCCAGACATGGTCTTACATGGGACCTCTCGTCTCGGTACCAATGCCATGTCCCAAACATGGTCTTACATGTGACCTCTCATGATCTCAAGGATACCAATGCCATGTCCTAGACATGGTCTTACATGGGATCTCTTTACCCAAATGTCATGACATTTGTATCCAATACCTTCCTTATGCTTCAATAGGACTTTTTAATATCAATTCTCTATCGTCTCATACTTGAGTCAATATGTAACAACCCAATTTAGGGCCTAATCAGAATAGTGGTTTTGGGACCACAAATCCGATAAGGAAAATTTTATTATTATATTTTTATGGTCTACAACTTCACGAAAAGATTTTGTGAAAATTTCATTCGAAAATTTTGACGTTTGAGCACTCAAATTAGTAAAAAGGACTAAATTGTCAAAAGTGCAAAAGTTGAGTGCCATATGTTAAAGGTGTCTAATTGTTATGGAATTACAAATTAAGGGTCCTTATGTAGTAATTAGACCATTAGTTAGTGATGGACAAAAATGGACATGAAATAAGTGAAATAGGATTTTTTTAAGTAAGGGCATTTTAGTTATTTAGTAAATAAATAGAATTAAAATGGGAAAAAAAGATGTAAAAATGGGGTTCATCATCTTTGTTGCTGTCAAAAATTGAAAGAAGCCATAGCTAGGGTTTCTTTACTCCTTCAAGCTCATAGTAAGTGCATTCTAGCCCCGTTTTTAATGTTCTTCGCATTTTTAATATCCTCGTAGCTCGGTTTATCTATTTCTACTGTTATTTTGAGCTAGGGTTGAAATTTGAAAAATTACCCATGTGTGAAATGTATGTATTTTGATGTTTTATGGAAGAATATGAAGCTATAATTTATGTTAAACAACTCTTGCTAGCAAAATAACATAATCGGTAAAAATATTTAATGTTCATAAGTAAGAGTTAGAGTGAGAATTTGATGTTGCCATAGAAAGAAAAAGTGTTCAGCATGTTGTAAAACATAAGAATAAGGAAGGAAATTTAATTTCCGAACTTTGGGACAAAAATATAAATATGTAAAAGTTTAGGGACAAAATTGTAATTTTACTAAAGTTGAGACGAGGACTGTTTTGATAAATGTGAATATTAAACAAGCTAAATTTGATATTATAGATCAAGAGAGACGTGAAAACAACCTCGATAAGGGAAAAGAAAATATTGTGGATTGAATTGCAAAATTCTCTATATTTTACACTGAGGTAAGTTGTATGTAATTAATACATTGTTATAATTATTTTTTATATATTTTGTTATAATATATGCGAAATGGTTGAATATGAAATAGTATATAACACTTAGAAATTTGGTATTGATAATTGAATTGTTAAAAAATTAACTTTGATTGTGGATATATCAATTGCGAGTAATGATTGAAGTGGTTTGAATTGAATTATTAAATTTGTTATGGGTTTGGATGGAAATATTGAGAGTATGAATTGTTACGGATAAATTATAAATCATTGATGGGTAGGAATCTCTGTGGAACTGTCGGAATAAGAAAGGCTTGAATAAAATGTCTGCGAACACGTGTGTAGTACTAAGTGCAGGCTACTACGTGTATCGGTAAATAACGGTCACGTGTGTAGTACTAAGTGCAGGCTACTATGTGAATCGGAAGGCCTTGGTCACGTGTGTAGTACTATGTGTAGGCTACTACGTGAACCGAAAAGCTTGATCACGTGTGTAGTACTATGTGAAGGCTACTACGTGTATCGAATGATAATAGTTAAATGAGCGGTACTATGTGCAAACCACCAAATGTTTGCTATTATACCGACATGTTCAAAGTGATATGAATATGGTAAACAAATATGAATATGTGATTGAAATGTGATAAGTTGCAAAAGAGTAACTAGAGTGATGAAGTTTTGTATTGTGCTTACAAAATAAATGGTTATAGTGTTATGTGAATAAGTGAATTCGAAACAGAACAGATTAGGACAGTGGTAGTCATGTTACTTCGAAAAATCACCAAAAATTATAGAAATTGAGTTAGTGGTTGAATAAGACATGGAATTAAAGCTTAATGAGTCTACTTTCACATAAAATAGTAAGAATGAAAGGAGTTATATATTCTGAGATATTGGAATTTTAGTGAGACGAGGTCTGAATGATTTTGAAATCCTCTGTTCTGACTTTGGAAAATCACTAAAAATTGTAAAAAAAAATTATGTCTTGTAATTTACATGCTTAAATTTCTTATTGAGTCTATTTTCAAAAGAAATAAGTGGGAACATCATTTGAATTCTGTACTAAGAGATAACTGACTTTTAGTGAAGAGAGGTTAGAAATGTCAAGCAGTGAAACAGGGGAATCTTTATAGAATAAACTGTACTAATTGGCTGAACCAAAAATTCTGAAAATTTTATGGTAAGAAGGTATATGAGTTTAGTTTCAGGGAAAATTTACGGATCTTAATTTGGAGTTCCGAAGCTCTGAATAGAAATAATTTAGTGAATGTGATGCAGAAAAATAGTTTGCTGGAAATTGAATAAATAATAGATTTATGTGTGATAAAAATTTTATTATCTATGGTATCATGCTAGAAATTTATTTATCAATTACATACATACTTACTAAGCTATATGCTTACTCCTCTTTATTTTCCCTTGTTTTGTAATGATACCAATCAGCTTGAAAATTGGACAGAGTCGGAACATCATCCACACTATCTACATCTTTTGGTATTTTGTAACAAATACTTTTGAAGTATGGCATGTATAGATGACTTAATGTAAAGTGATATATAAAATATATATATTAATTATTATTTGGTTTAAAGTGTTAGTGTATATTAATTGATTGGTTGTTTTTCTTTAAATTATTAACAATGTTACCTAGAATGTTGTGAATGATTTAACTGTGTTTAAATATATAACTGTATTGGTTGAAATATTGAATTTGTTTGAAATTGTGTTTTGAAAATTTGTAGGAGGAATTGAACGTTTATAAAAAGGAATTATGTCAAAAAAATTTTCTAAAAAAGAAAAAAACTCAGATTGTATGATAAAAATGTATTTCATGTTTGATAATACTTCTTACCTTGTTTCGGCGATAAACATGGGTAAGAGGTGTTACACAATATCAAATAAATTCATGAAATAAATACATATTTACTGGAAATTAGCAGCATTAATAATAATTATTAAAATATTACATTTATTTACTGTAAACTTACCTCAAAAGCAAATATAGCCAAACTTATCAATTTAGTCTTCAACTTTATTCTTTCCTCGATCTAACCTCGAATTCCATTCTTCTTGATCTATAATAGCAAATTTAACTTATTTAATACTCACATTCATTAAAACAGCCCTCGACTCTAACTTTGGCAAAATTACAATTTTACCCCTAAACTTTTACATAATTACACTTTTTCCCCAAAGTTCGAAAATTAAACTTCATCTCATATTCTTATGTTATATAACATGATGAACATTTTTCTCTTCTATGACAACATCAAATTCTCACTCTAACACTTACTTATGTACATTAGGGATTTTTTACCGATTATGTCAACTTACTCGTTTTCGCTTAAAATCGGATAGCAAAAGTTGTTTAACATAATTTCTAGCTTCATATTCTATCATAAAACATCAAAATAAACACCTTTCACCTATGGGTATTTTTCCAAATATAAACCCTAGGTTAAATTATTATTAGAATAAGCTAAATTAAGCTACCGGGATCTCAAAAACGTAAAAAGCATTAAAAACGGGGCTTAGAATCACTTACTATGAGCTTGAAAAAGTGTGAAAACCCTAGCCATGGTGTCTTTCCAAATTTGGCAGCAAGATATGGAGAAGATGATATTTTTTCCATCTTTTTCCCTTTTTATTCTTTTTATTATTTATTTATTAAAATACCCTTCATTAAAACTTTAGTTATTTTTATCTATGCATGCCTATTTTTGTCCATGGAAATTTTATGGTCTAATTACTATTTAAGGACCTTTACTTTGATTATGCACTTCAAATAAATCCTTTATCATCTAAAATTCATATTTACCCACTTTTGCAATTAAGTCCTAATAGGCAATTTAGGCATGCAATCAATAAAATTTCTTATCAATACTCTAATACTTATATCTAATCACTCGATAAATCTTAAAAATTAATAATAATTTTCTCTTTAAATTGGATTTGTGGTTACGAAATCACTATTCCGATAACCTTAAATTTGGGCCATTACATCAAAGATAGTCGCATATTTACATGTCATGATACATATCATTCTCTTGTCCTTTCTTTATAAACATATATAATTCATTTCATTATATCAATATTTCATGTACCATCATTTTCATGAATTTCGTGTATATTTATTCTGGTAACAGTTCATAATCATGAATATACTTAATTATCAGGCAAGTTTCATATACATGTATTTTCCATGTCATGTTTCAATATATCAAATAAATATCATTTCCATGTATTTTAGGTATATACCAGTAATAGTTCATTTCGATGTCATGTTATCTCATATAAGAAATTTTCCCGTTGAACCATTTAAAACATCGATGGATTCATGGGTAGTACACATATAATGTACAAAACTGTAATCCATCAATTCATATTCGGGAATGCTCATACGAGCACTTAACGAGAAGCTCATGTGAGTTGTATAACGGGAAGCTCATGTGAGCCGTATAACGGGAAGCTCATGTGAGCTCTATAACGGGAAGCTTATCCAAGTTGTATAACAAGAAGCTCATAAGAGCCATATTTAGGAAGTTCATGCGAGCCAATAACGGGTAGCTCCGAAGAGCTATAAATAGGGAAGCTCTGGATAGCCATATATCAGGAAGTTCAAGCGAGTCGTATCAAGAAGCTCCGGAGAGCCATTAACAGGAAGCTCACAAAGATCCTTTAATTAGAAAGCTCATGAAGAGCCATATTTCAAGATGCTCATAAGAGCTGCGGTGTGTCCACAACACATGTAGGATCACGACCAATCGGGATGCTCCGAAGAGCTATTAATGGGAAACTCGCAAGAACTATATAATGGGATGCTTATGAGAGCTAATATCGGGACGCTCTTTCGAGTTGTGGTGTGTCCGCAACACATGCAAGACCACAACCAATCGGGAACCCTGTATCCATCGAATTTCATTTGTACAAACGAGATTTAATACTTGTCGGTCATCGTCTGATACGTGATTAATTTTATGTACATGAAAATAATACAATCACATGCATACAATTCAATTAACACATATCAATTCTCAAATTAGTTACACGAACTTACCTAGCTAAATTGCAGAAATACCCAGATTCAGGGATATTTTGGTAATTTTCTATTTTCCTTTATTTTCCACCCGATCTTGATCTAAATTAATAATTTCATTCAATTTATTAATTTAGATAATAGAACAATTCATTTCATGCAATTTGGTCATTTTTTGAATTTTTTATAAAATTACCCCTATAGTTTTATTTTTATTCAATTTAGTCCCTGAACTCAAAACATGCAAATTAACCATTTCTTATACAAATTCAAGCTAGCCAAATATTTATGGCATCCAATACAGCCCATTTTTGCAATAAATTCACAAAAAAAAACTCTTGTATTTTTACCATTGCAACAATTTAGTCCCTAATCGAGAAATTTATCAAAAATCACTTAATAAAATACTTTTAATTAACAAATAATATCTCAAATTCATCATTTAACATCAAGAATCATATATATTCATCAATGGTAACATCAAAAATCTTTAACAAAATCAAAACCAAAGGTAAGGTTTAGTTAGACTTAATTGTAACAATCTAAAAAACATAAAAATTACAAGAAACAAATAAGAATTGGACGAAACAAATATGCAAGACCAACTCACGAAGCTCACCCCCAACGTGTTTGAACCGAAATATCAAGAAGAAATGTCTAGAAATTCTTTTAAAATTCAATTTGGGTGTTTTAATTTCATTTTATTTACCATTTTGCCATTAAATGGCTTTATTTTATTATTTTCTTCTCTTATGCCGCCTCATCCTTTTCATTTAGGAAAAATTGCTATTTAGGTCCTTCTTTATTTATTAATCATGCCATTTAATCACTTAATTATTATAATTAGCAAGTTTTGTACCTTTTTTAATTTAGTCTTTTTTAATTAATTGACTACCAAAACGATAAAATTTTTCAACGAAACTTTAATACTACCTTATTGACACTCTGTAAATATTTATAAAAATATTTACGGCTTGGTTTATAAAAATGAGGTCTCGATACCTCATTTTCTAAAACCACTTAACCGAAAAATCATTATAAAACACAAATTACTAATTCAAAAACCTTTCTAAAACCATATTTGACTCGTAAATATTAATATTTACAAGCTTACTTTTTAGATTTGGTGGCCTCGAACCACTATTTTTGACAACACTGAAAATTGAGTTGTTACACTCTATGTTAGGCAGTCAAAGACTTTGTGGTTAATCTAAAAAATATTACATTTTTGCAGTGTGGTGTTTTCAACTACGTCTCATGTGCGCAAACTGCACTTTTGGATAGCAAAGAGTTCTTAGCACCTGTTATTACTCCATTTGAAGCCATGCTAGCTTTCAGCAGGTGAATAACCATGAACTATTCTCATTTTATGTTTTATTTTATCGAGAATATTTGAAGTGGTTTTTGAGTTTATTACTTTTTTTGTTCAACATCCATTACCTAAACCTGAGCCTAGCAGGAAAAAGATTCATGAAGTATTTGTAGATATTCTAAAAAAAAGTGGACTTCAACACTATAAATGTTGTCTTTATCTGTTTAATTCTTAGATGAAATGATTAAATTCAGGATATTTATGCTAAAGTTTTCTTGTCTAATGCAGGCAACATTATTTGATATCCTTCGACAACTAGGTATGTTTTACCTTCAGACATTAAAAGTATTTAAGTTACAATATTGATACTTATACTCTTAACTAATTATAAGATTTTGATAATCTCGGGTATACACTTTGACCTGGATTTGATATACAGAAAAGTCGAGGTGAAGGATATCATTACAGATGTGATAAATAACATGTCTGATGAGGATGAGAAAGGGGATGAAAGTGAGGAGAATGCTGATACAGGTGGTGGTGCTGATAAAGATGGTGATGGAGATGATGATGCCTAGTTCACACTTGAGGAAATTATATGACTGGTAACTTATCTCTCCCTCTAGGGATTAGATTTGCAATTCTCAATAGATTTATAAAATTGTAGTCATTTTAGATGTTCAATAGGTGGGATTGTAACATATGAGGTAGTTACTCTTTTGTAGTAACTTATTGTAGTATGCTTGTAGTTGAAGTTTCTCATAGTAAACATCATGTTTATTCGGCAGAAGTTTCAAATATTTGAATTTTAGAAGAAAGTATGTACTGTAGTTATTAGATTGGGTTTTCAAAGATGATTATGTTAACGTTTTGATCAAACATTATGAACAGTTCTCTTGTTAATGTTTTTGAACTCAAAAACAATTTAAAATGTGTCCATTGTTAGGTCATTTAAATTTTGTATGATCATTTAAGGTAAGAATGTAAATGAGATGATTAAAAAAGAAGTAAATGATATGGTCTTTAGGGGCGCTTCTACTAAAAACACCGCTATAAAACATGATCTTTAGCGGCATTTTTCCACATAAACGCCGCAAAATTTAGTGGCGTTTTTTGCGGCGCTTATTAAAATGCCGCTATAAGACCAAAAAAACGCTGCTAAAAATCTATTTTGCTGTAGTGTTACTTCAACCATTATCTAATTATCATTGACTTAATAATTAAAGAGCATCCCAGAGTACAAGCTATAATGCCCCCATTACTCACTTTCTCTTTGCAGGACTTTTGGCAAAACAGACACAACTTTTGAGCCCAATTACCTTTCTACTAGTGCAACTCCGCACCAAAAGAAGATGCAAACACTATCCTATATCCACAATTGAAAAGGATAAAGATCACTCCATTAGTAAAAACATTGCAGCTTCTAACTTTTGTGCAAATAAAGTGACAAATCTTCCTTACAAATATTATAACTCAACAATGTTGAAAGCTTTCCTCGTTAAAGCGACAAACCCTTCTCACAAATGTTTCAAGTTACTTGTAACTTTTACAAGGACAAAATTATAAAGATTCTTAAAGATTACTTTTTACCTCTTCTAAATACTAAAAGCTAAAAGCTATTGATATAACTAATAACTTCATTACCTAAAAATACCCAACACTTGGCATTTATTATCCTCCAATGGCTAAATTTCGATAAAATCCAAACTAAATATTACCAAATTAAATTTGTAAATCTAAAAGCAATTAATTGAACAAAAACCATGATGAAAGTAGGAGGGAAATTGAAATGTGGTTCAAATGGTTCATTGTTCTTGAAATGAAAACAAAGACCTAAAAACTTAGTAATTAGGAGTAGGGTAGCAATTTATTGATGTGATAGTGAGAGTGGCCATCAATCCTAAATTTGAAATTCGATTTCTCAGACGGTTGTTAATTAATTAAAGTCAATGACAAAAGTTAATATATGTGGAAACAGCAGTACTTTCCCTAGTCAAGCAGTGAGCAGTAGTAGTAAATTCGTAAAGTAGATATAGTTGGCATTGGATTTGGGGTTGACAATTATGAATGGTTTACATTTAAAGCTGCTCATCCTTGGAGCATAAAATATTAAAGATGAAATAGACAGGCAAATCAATAGGAGTGGAACTGCATTTTTCTTTCCTTAACCTTCAACTTACGTCCAATATGAAAACATTTCTTTTTGGCTACGCACATAAATGTAGGATTGAAGAGGTTGTTACCCCTCTCCCAAATTCCAAACCCTAAAATGGGTCTTCTTTTGCTATTTTTTCATCTCTTAATCCACAATTGGTTTGCTCATATTTGTTTTACTATGGGATTATTTTTTTCGTCATTTATTTTTAATTTTTTAATAATATCGTCTTTAAAGTTTGAATTTGAATTAACTTTTTGAGAAGATTTACTTTATCAAGGCTGAAGTCAAAATTTTCTTCTAAATGATCGAAATTGTGTTCTAAATTTTTGTGAGTTAAAATATAAATTTTTTATTATATTAATTTCTAATTTTATAGTTTTTAGAAATTTTAGATTAAAATTTTATCATTTTTAAATGGACCTAAACGAAAATTTATCATATATTAATATATATATATATATTTACAAAATTTAAATAGACTAGAACATAAAATTTTCATTTTAAGAGGGTCAAGACCTTTACATGCTCCTAGCGTAGTCCTTGTACTTTGCATAATTTCATTTTGTAAATAAGAAAGGATCATGTATAAATAAATATATATATAACCTTATACTATATAACGCCATTTTTAATGGCATAATAACTTATTTGACCCTTTAACTTTACAAAAAAAAAAGTTATTTTAACCTTCCATTTAATTTTTCACCTTTTTTATCCCTTAAACTTGCGTTTTTCTTTTGTTAAATCACCCAAAAATGGATGAAAGAGTTAATGTTTTTTTTTAAAACTTTGTTGATGTGGAATAAACGTGAATTATCATGTGAATGATACATCAACACTTAATTAATTTTTAGAATTTAAAAATTTCAAAAGAATTATAAAAAATATTTTTTTTAAAAATAAAAATTATTAAAATTATTTAAAACTATAAATAAATATTTTTAAATTTTAAAAATTAATTAAATGTTGACGTATCATTCACGTGTATGCCTCGTCTAACAAACATTAACTTTTTCATCTATTTTGGATTGATTTGATAAAAAAATATAAAATCAAATACATTTAAATCCAAAATTAATAATTATTTTGATTTTGATTACTCACCAAATTAATATATATATATTATTTTACTCTGAAATTTAGTCATAGTTTCGTCTCAATTTTGTGAACCTCTTGAGGGGTTGAATCATCAATTTCAGGACTTGAAAACAATTCTCCAACAACTTTTGGTGCTAAAAGATGCGCCTGCCATTCTAATAGAAACCAAGTCATTGACAGCAACCACAGCAACAAAACTGAACTTTCAAATCATTAATGATAGGTGATTATTAGTTAGAGAAAAAAAGTGAGATAGATACGGCGGTATTGTATTGGAATAAATGTATCCACAGAAGATAATAGTATTTTTTAAATAATCTTATTATAGATTTTGATCGTATTTTTTTTTACAGGATACTTAGAACTACTCATAACCCTTCCTCAATTTATAAATAGGAAGATAATAAACTTCAACGTACTCAAACCCACATCCTCCTACATTAATAACAATAGGGATGATAATAAATTCAGTTCAAGTTAATATTAGAGAAAAAAACCAATAAATTTTTTATAAAATTATTTTCATTAATTTATATATAAATATTTATTTTTATATTTTAAAATTTTAAAAAAATTTATAAAATAAATAAAAATAAAAATTAGTCTTATCTTAATATTAGCACCTTTTTTATCATGTGAATTGAAAATAGTAATTCCATTTTAAAATAACTTTTAATATTAAATTAAGTTATTCAATCCTATTAGTAATTTTAAAATATATACTTTCATTTAAATATATTTATAGTTATTGGAAAATATTAAAATGATATTGATAAAAATTATAAAGATACATCAACACATGAATATGAATAAGTACCAGAACCAACATAAAAAGATAAAGCCGCCGATGGACACGGTATTGATGGCCTCGGGGAAATGGCAATGGCCGCATGAACACGATAGATGGAAGGAGCATGCGTGTGTATAAGTTGTATGCAAGTGGACGTCCTAGCTTTAAAGTTCCAAATCCATTCATCATTTACGTTTATAGTGACCATTTATATGATAATTACGTTACTAGCTTAGCTCAGCTGGTTTTTGGAAGGTGGAGCCCAACTGTGAAAGCTTATAATTGCGTACACGGCTCCAACTTATTATATGTGAAGAATCTACAGCGCATGCACTTCAATTCATCCAACCATCACATGCATTCTTGTAAATAAAGTCTTTACAAAAACCTAATTAATCCTTAAAACCTTCTTTTACCAACCTTTGTTAACCAGCTCGTGATTATTCAAGTTTGATTTTGAAAAAATTGAATTTGATTCAATAATTATCAAATTGAATTTGAGCTTACTAATATTCGGTTTAAACAGTTTGTAAGCCTTATTAAGCATTTTATTTTTAATATATATTACATATGTTTATATTACTAAAGTATGTTATTACTCTTAATATATATTATTAACTTTAAGCTTAATTATCGAGCTAAACTCGAGCTTGAATACATAAGAGTTCAATTGAGCTTGAGTAAAAAATTTGATAAAGGAGCTTAATCTAGTTCAAGTAGCTTGACTATTTCTCGAGCTTAAAAATAGATGTTCGATTACATCTATTATGCTCGACCTGAGTATAGAGCTTCAAATTTGAGTCAAGCTCAAGCTTACTTGTATTTGGGATTGGCTCATGTAACATCCCGCCCAGTGAAACCCTAATGTTAAAATGATGTCTATGAAAGTAAGGCATAAAGAGTCGATTTTGAGTGTGTTAAGTATAAAAATTTGGCTAAGTAGAAGAATTCTTTAAACAAGCCTATAACGCGCCGATTCTGGCGGGCACAAGGGATGGCGTAGTCTTTGAAAAGTACGATTGTTGAATTGGTAATCTCCCAAATGCTCGTTCTGGCATATATAGGGGCGAACACAGTTGTGTGTTCAAGATGTTGAAAGCTCCATGCCAAATTATAGTGATTTGTTGGAAGAAGGATGTGGTTAGGTGAATAAATACTGAAGGTATAAGCCCACGTTAGAAGCAGTGCACCTTTTTCCGTGGTACTGTACAGGTTAAGTTACAAGGAAAGCTAGTTAGGAATTAACCAGATGTGAACCAAGATAGTTAAAAAGAAAGGGAAAGCACTCAATTAAGTTTCTCGAAAGTTGTATACTTTGATAAGACAATATAGTAAAAAAGTAAAACTTGTCAAGTTTCAATAGGGCCATAGATTAGATTGATGGATACTTTGGATAAGATAAGAAAGTTATTCTTCTTTCTTCTAAATCTTGTTGCTTTGAGTTAAAAGAACAAGAATGGGATTTCTTTATGCTAAGATAGAACTCCTGAGTTTAATCAACTATTCTCCACATCAAGGTAAGATTTATGACGCTGATAGTTAAGAAAACGTAGATCTATAAGAGTATTTAGTAAAATAAGACTAGTTGGGGTTTTTTGGGTTGAAATGAGATTTAAGGTTACCCAGATAGATCTTAACGATGTTTTTTTGTTCTACAATGTAATGGTCGCTACATTTCCTAAGAGGATCTTAGACCTGGAGCTGAAGCTACTAAACACCTTAGTCAAGTGAGTCCCTAAGTCTACTCTTGCATGTATGTTAAGTGTTCTAGAAACTTCTATGAAAAATGACTGAAACATGAAATGAAAACTAGATGAGCATGGTATGACGGTCCTGATGTAAAATGAGCGTTTAATAAACCTTTTATGTATAGAGAGTATGAGATCTGGCTGATCTAAGTATGTGTTATTAATTTTGAGGCTAAAGGATGATTGTCTATGAATGATTGAAACATATGTGTGTATGTGTCTTGAAAATATGCTATGGAATGTGTATGATCTGAATGAGTCAATATGTATGATGAGTTTGTGTTTGTCTCTATGGAGTATTCTAAAGGGTTTGTCGTGACTTTAAACACGTACTACGAAAAAGGATAGGTACATAGTCATGGCATCAAAATGAAAAGGACCATATCGTGTAAGATCATAGTTGGGTTACGGCATCATATGAAAAGATTTAAAGAAAGGTTATTACCTAACGGGGTTTTTGCGTGACCCAAATGGTGATGGGAAAAACTCATAAAAGGTGAGTCTAGACAAATCCCTATCATGTGAACACCAGGGAAAAATGTCTTTGTGGCGAACCTTTAAAAAGAAAACCTTTGTGACGAACTCTGAAATGGAAGCCTTTGTGGATATCTCTTATGAATAAAACCTTCGTGGCAACCTATGAAAAGAAACGCCTTTGTGGTGCAGTTTTAAAGAAAGCTCTTGCAACTATCATATGAAGGGAACTCCCTTATGGCTGACTCTGAAGAAAGAAATGGTAAGTATAGCAAACCCTGAAGAAATAGTATGTATGACGAACTCGTAAGCAATGACTCAGTAAGAAATGTTGTGGCGAATCTTAGATAATATTAAGGCATGAACAAGAGAAGCTAGAATGTGCCAAAGTGTGTGGCGAATCCAAAACATGAGCCAAGTGTTCTTATAGAACAAATAGATCAACAGTATTACGTTTGTGTCGTTCTCCGAAGTAGGAATGGGTAAGAAATCAGGAAGGGATAAGGTGAAGAATGTGAATAAAATAACGAATGTGGGAAAGGTAAGTTATGATCTCAGGGCAAGGTATGACTTCTATGGCATAAAGCATGGAGCTTAATGATATATTCACCGAAGCCAAGGATAAATAAAATAAAATAGATAATAGAGTTCTCGAATACGACTCTAGTAATGGAAGGTTACACATTAAGTTCTCATGAACTTACCTCCGTGTTTAATGTGATAGGATGCTACCGTGAGACTACGTTAGAAGGGACGATGCGAGGGTTACACCAAAAGAATGGCGCGATAGGTTGTTTATGCATACAAAATGAGTTTGGGTTGGCATGGTCAAGTCTAATGGAAGTTTTGTAAATAAGTCTAAATATTCGTTTGTAAGTCCTTGTAATGTATATCGAACACGTGGATAGAATAATTGTGGTCAGTAATATCATTTAGAGGCAAAATTTATAGAACTATGTAATTATGTTATGATATTCACTTGTAAATCCTCGTATTGTAAAGTTCAATGCAATCAAATAAAATTTAGTTGAAAGATTATTCTCAATCAAGTTGTTAAACAGGTATAAGCAAGTTAAGAAAAAGTTTGTATATGTGTTGTAACACCCGATATCTGGATCCGGTGAATTGGATCGGGTTGTGAGTGTTACAAGTTTTTGTATTAGAGCCTAGCTTCTACCAGTTCTTAGACCATGAAGACGAAAGAAAACTGTATCCATAATGTGTCGAACTTGGCAGAGTCTCTCAAGTATGCATAGACAATTTTGTTTACGTGTAAAGTAAAAGTACAAAGAGATAGTGGATAAGAAAATAGTGAAGTAAAATATCATTTCATTGGTAAAATGGATGTTACACAAAAAGAAGACAATAAATGAAATGATAGGATAAAAAGAAAGAAATTAGTCATTTCCCTCTAAGTGATGTCCAGTAGACTTGACGAAGACTTCTTATGTTGTTCCGCTTCCCCCAAGATTTACTCCGAGTCATCAAGCTTTTCAAGATTTCCATCACCTTCTATTTTGGGAGAGATAGGAAGGGAGAAGCCGATAAAAAATTTTTTATTTAGACTGGATATTTTCCCACTTCGTACCCTTGGAGTTGTAGACATTGAAGCCCAAAAAATCTATAGAAAAGTCTTGAAGGAAGCTGAAATCCACTTGACTTAAGTCCATATGACCAAAGACCACTTGAGCATCGAGAACCAAGTTAGCCTTCCACTTTGGAAGCGCCTCAGTTAAATTCATTGTTGTGTCCTCTTGGTATTTCTTGAAGGCTTCATCATTAGATTTACGAAGAATATCCAACTTAGCCTCGTAGTGTAGCTTTTAGGACTAGAGTTACTCCTTTAATGAGGACTTACCCTTTTCTAATGACTCAACCCTAATCTTCAATTGTCTGTGCTTCTCTTCTATCTCATTGTTCTTAAGTTTCCAAGCCATGATGTATGAATTTAGGCCCTCAACCTTGTCCTTAAAAGTTTGTTCCGTACTATATCGATATTCAATTATCGTAGATTTTGACTCAATTGACTCCTTTAAACTGGAAATCGTGGTCTCATAAAAATTATGGACCTTATGGAGAGACCCACTTAGTAGTCCACATTCTACAGATAAGGCTTTCGCAGATCTAGTCACCCGTGAAAAAAAGAGATGAGGACATAATATAGGCACAAAAGCCTCTTTCCATTATTGGGGGACTAGGTTGTATTGGTCTTCAAAGAGTGAAATTAAGGGAATTGAGGATGGACCTGAGGAGTAAAGATTTTGCTAAGGAAAGAATTCATTGTTCTCCGCTGAAAAAAAGGGTTGAGGTTAATAAATGGAAGGGATCATAAATAAATCCTATGATGGGGATTCTATTGGGATTTCTATGTGGGGAGGACCTATGCCTTGAGTAGTGGAGTCTACTGCACAAGTGGGTTCCTTTAGGACTATTAGCCTAGCTGGAAATAAAGGAACCTTTAGACTTGGAAGTCCTTTCTTGAGTCTATATTACTTAGGTTGTGGGGACTTTTCCACCCTCAGTAATTGGAGCATTTTCACTTACCCTCGGCCTCTATTGATATTTTTTGGTATCAGGCTTCTTAATAGAAGCAATTGAAGCTCCTTTCTTATCACGAGATGTACCCAAAATGGCTCTAATGTTCATGCTTGACTCTAGGTTGAGTGGAGTAAGAAACTTGGAAATAGTCCCTGCGCAATCAATTTGAGAATTAGCTTCACTTGAAGAAGAAGAAGTAAGAGGATGAGCACGAGCAGTGATGAGCAAATTTTGGGAATGTATCCACAGAACTCATAAAAAAATTAGGGGCTGTCCTATGCGTCTAGTCAAAATCTGTGCTAAGACGGTATCACCATTTTTGGGCCAAGCATCCGAGGCTGAAAGAATGTTGTAATTGTCCAATCAACTGATGCAATCAATTTTCCTATGACCATTAGGGTTTTCATTTGATAAGCAATATTGGAAAACATTTCTAAAGGTAACCAATTCTACTAACTCAAGAGTATGTCCCCTGCTTAGACGTTTGAACTGCTTGTTAGCAATCATTGAGTCTACAAGATGGTTATGTTAACAAACAAACTTTATCGAAAGTGACCAGCATGTGGGAAAGCCAAACCCACTCTCAAGCTTACAAGCGACTCATATAAATTTTGCCTTTTTCTAGTGCAAATGAGAGAGACAATTTTGAATGATAGGGAGAAAACCTAGAAGGACATTAAAGTGGGTAGAACCAATGCCAACCCCTTATCTAGTAATTTTTAGTTGGTAAAACTCTTAAAAGACTTCTAAAAGTGGAGGCTCATTTCGATTGCAGCAATCTAAGAAATACATAATAAGGGTCCACCAGGACAAGGCTGATAGTTGCCCTGGTGTAATGGCGTAATCCGACAGCATTGAATAGAAAAACGGGTGTAGAGGTAGATGAAAACTAGCCTCTAACAGAATAAGGAGAGGATGAAACCTTGAGAGTTGTCTCTCAAATGACACCTCAATGGTATTTTAATGTCGTAAACGAGGTTCAGACGACGGAAGCCCTAGGCTATCAAGAATCGATCTGCCTCTTCATGGGTTGTGCTATAGTCAAACTTAGGAGCGGAAGCCTAGGGAGGAGAATCTTCTGGTTTTAATGGTCCAAAGGTGAGAAGGTTTTGGAAAGTTACATTTTGGATACTTTGGTTGCAACTCCTACCACAAATGCTCATGTTGGACATCTCGTATGAAAATAGGAAAAAGGATTTACCTTAGGGATTCTGAAAATCGAAAAAAACAAAGGCAGAGAAAAATGTTAAGAAAGCTGAGAAGGAAATCTGAAAGGTTTAACAAATGTGTAGATGAAAGCTCAAAATATTTGTTTTAAAGAGGTAAACGTACTCAAGAAGGCATTCTGTAAAAAATTATTTGAATTATACGATGTGAGCTTCACATTTGTCAAAATGGGGTGAGCTTCAGGTGTCCGTACTCGAATGTTAATCGCCAAAAATATGATTTTTGAGGATATATTTTTAAGACTTTTAGGGAGTATGCCAATAAGAAAAAAAACTGAAGCATGTGTAAGAGAATTTGTGCAATTATTAATTTATGTTTCGCAAAAGCAACCCAGTATATTCTGGAAATTAAGATTCTTGGGTGGAAATGAAAAATTTTGAGGACGAAATTTATTAAATGGGGAAGAATAGTAGCATCCTGCCTGACAAAACCCTAGTGTTAAAATGATGTCTATGGAAGTAATGCATAAATAGCCAGCTTTGAATGTGTGTTAAGTATAAAAATTTGACTAAGTACAACAACTGTTTGAACAAGTCTATAATGCCCCGATTCTGGTGGGCACAAGGTCTAGCGTAGTCTCTGAAAAGTACGATTAGTGAATTGGTAATCGCCCAAGTGCTCTTTCTGGCGTATATAAGGGCGAACACAGTTGTGTGTTCAAGATGTTGAGAGCTTCATGCCAAATTATAGTGATTTATTGGAAGAATGATGTGGTCAGGTGAATAAATACTGAAGGTATGAGCCCACGTTAGAAGCAATACACCTTTTTCTGTGGTACTGTACATATTAAGTTACAAGGAAAACTAGTTAGGAACTAACTGGGCGTGAACCAGGATAGTTAAAAAGAAAGGAAAAACACTCAATTAAGTTTCTCGGGAGTTGTATACTTTGATAAGACAATACAGTAAAAAGATTAAACTTGTCAAGTTTCAATAGGGCCATAGATTAGATTGATGGATACTTTGGATAAAATAAGAAAGCTCTTCTCTTTCTTCTAAATCTTATTGCTTTGAGTTAAAAGAACAGGAAGGGGATTTCTTTATGCTAAGATAGAACTCCTGAGTTTGATCAACTATTTCTCCACATCAAGGTAAGATTTATGACGCTGATAGTTAAGAAAACGTAAATCTATTAGAATGTTTGGTAAAATAAGACTAGTTGGGGTTTTTTTGGTTAAGATGAGATTTAAGGTTACCCAGATGGATTTTAACAATGTTTTTATGTTCTACAAGGTAGTGGTCGCTACAATTCCTAAGAGGATTTTAGACCTAGAGCTTAAGCTACTAAACACCTCAGTCAGGTGCGTTCCTAAGTCGACTCTTGCATGTATGTTAAGTGTTTTAGAAACTTATGTGAAAAATGACTGAAACATGAAATGGAAATTAGAGAAGCTAGAACGCACCAGAGTGTGCGACAAATCAAAAGTATGAGCCAAGTGGATTGATAGAACAAATCAATCAATATTATTATGTTTGTGTGGTTCTCTAAAATAGGAATAGGTAAGAAATAGGGAAGGGATAAAGTGAAGAATGTGAATGAAGTAACGAATGTGGGAAAGGTAAGTTATGATCTCAGGGTAAGGTATGACTTCTATGGCATAAAGAATGGAGCTTAACGGCGTATTCACCTAAGCCAAGTATATAAACAAGGAGATAGATAACAGAGTTCTCGAATACGACTCAGGTAATAGAAGGTTTACTCATTAAGTTCTCATGAACTTACCTCTGTGTTTCATGTCACAGATATGCTGCCGTGAGACTACGCTAAAAGGGATGACGCTAAGGTTACGCCAAAGGAATGGCGTGATAGGCTGTTATGCATACAAAATGCATTTGGGTTGGCGTGATCAAGCCTAATAGGAGTATTGTAAATAAGTCCAAAGATTCGTTTGTAAGTCCTTGTAATGTATACCGAAACGTGGATAGAACAATTGTGGTCAGTAATATCACTTAGAGGCAAAATTTATAAAACGATGTAATTATGTTATGATATTCACTTGTAAGTTCTTGTATAGTAAAGTCCAATGCAATCAAATGAAATTTAGTTGAAAGATTATTCTCAATCGAGTTGTTAAATAGGTATAAGAAAATCAAGAAAAAATCTGTATATATGTTGCAACACCCGAGATCTAAATCCGACGAATTAGATCGAGTTGAGAGCGTTACAAATTTTGACCATAAACTACCGAACTACTCTTTTTTAAAAAAAAGAAAAAAATTAAAATCTAATGTTGTTTAGAGTGGAAATAATGTGTTCCACCCGTTAATTTGCGGTTTGGTTTAGTAATTGTTAAGTGGAGAGTTCATAATTATACATGGTTTTCGAAAGTGCGAAGACCACACTTTAATTGGTGGCAAAAATTTGACCATATATTATTTGAACTTTAAGAAAGAAAAAGAAAAAGAGTAATTATTTAGTGTCCTGCAAAGATATTATGATGGAATACCACATCGTGTGAAATCTTGAGAGAGCGATTTCCAAGTCTGCGCAGCCATCATGAATGTCTCAAAGTAAAATCAAAATATTATTATTTACTTTATGGTGTAATAAGATGAGATTTGACGTTTTTAGACATCAATTAATTGTTGTTTTAGCTTTAATCTTTTTCCCACTTTGTGGGATTTTATTATTAATTGTGGATCAACTTTGAATGTAAAGATTATTTTAAAATAAATCGGACCAATTCATTTTTTTATTCAATTTAACCATTTTAAAATTCAAAATGATTCTAGTTATTACTAATTTACCAGCTGGACTTTTTGTACTAATTAACCATTTTACTCATAATAATACTGATTTGTTTTAGAAAAGAAAGGGTTTTACTCCCCCTAAATAATTTTAGGAGTTTTAAAATTTGATAATATTTTACTTATTTCAAACTTTGTTGTCCATATCGTTCACTGTTGTTGTAAATTCATTAATCATAGATTGAAAAAAAATGTTGCAACTTCAATAAAATGACAGACACATTTTTTTTAAATTTAAATTTATAAAATAATTTAAACAACTTGGCAAGTGCAACTTTTTGTCAAATACGCGTAATGATGTATGTATCAGGGTTTACTTTCAAATAAAATCATACCTTGCTTACCACCACAAAAATCATATTACATCACAATAACAATTTGTATTTATTATACTATTACGCGTACTATTATCTTAGCTATAATATCAAAAGAAATTAATATTTTTTATTCAAAATCGACATTTTATTTTTCAAAAGCATTTTTTGATAGCAACATTAAACATTTAAATCTTAAACCAAATTTTTCAAAAGTATTTCTCAAAATTTTTCATAGCATTTTTTAAAAGCACGTCTCAAAAGCATTACTATGGCGGACAAGATAGTGGTGTTTAGGAATGCACTACTATGGCTAGGGGCAAAGCTAGAAATTTTTTTAAGGGGGCCAAAATGAAATTTTAATTTTTAATAGTCTATATCTTTATACTTTTTAAAGGATTAAATTAAAATTTCATAATTTTAGTAGGGGCCAAAGTGTAATTTTACCTTTACTAATTTTAAATTTTAAATTTTTCTAAAGGGCCAACAATTTTTCATTTTAGGGGGGGTCAGGGCCACTACCAGCCCCCCTAGATTCGCCTCTGACTATGGCAAACAAGATAGTGGTTGTTTTGGTGCTTTATAAAATCAAATTACCTCATAACAAGGATGACTTCGTTTTTCCATCTGGGTTTCATAGAAAGAGTGATACTTTATTAGGAATGAGAGAGGTTTCTATATTCCTCTGCATAGCTTTGAGGTGAGATTTTATTTGTTGTTGCACTAGTGGTTTGCAATTGTGCTAATGAACTATAAAATTGCGCTTGACCAACTTGCAAGATATCCTTGGCGTTTTTTATTAGCATTGTTATTATATTTCAAAGAGGTGTGAGTTGTTTTATACCAATAGCTTTAGGAATCTTGTAACACCCCTAACTTGTCTCCATTGTCGAATTAGAGTTACAGAGTATTACCGGTTAAATCATAACAAATAATAACCTTTTAAAAAAGTAATCAATTTAAATAAAAATATTCAAACTAATATTTATTCATGGCATAAATATGGTTACGAGCCTTAATTCAAGCTTAGAAGGTCATAAATATAGGTTGTGAACATCCAAGAACTAATTTGAAACAAATCAAGAAATTTTGAAAAAAAATGGAAAACAGGGGTCACACGGCGGTGTGACAAAACTTAGGTCGTGTGAGTATTCGAAGTATGAGACACACAGCTGTGTCCCAGCCCATGTGTCTGCCTGTGTGGGTATTCGAAATAGGGTCACATGGTCATGTCGCAAGTCGTGTGCCAGGCTGTGTGTGCTTTCGAAGTTTGGTCACAGAGCCATGTCATCATGCCATGTAACTCTTTTAGACCGTGTGGTTTATCCTGCACCTAAAAATTAAAATAGCACACAGCCATGTGGGGTGACCGTGTGATACCCCGTGTCCCAGCCTATATGCTGCATAAATTACCCCTAAAACAAGCCATTACAAATCCAATTGCTTTCACACCAATCCAATCCATTTCCACATGCATTCATATGACCAAAACACATTCAAACACACTCTAAAACATACCAAATCAACCATTCTATAAAACCTAACCAATATGCCATCCAAAGGCACCACCTTTCACACACCAATATTAATTCAATTCAACATCTCAAGTTCAAACATTAAACATATCCCAAACATACCAAATAACTATAAACTACCTACTTTCAATAGGCATACACAAGCATTCCACACCACAAATTTACAAGTCTAATTGAATTGTTTAAATCTAATTGATGTATAAGCATTAAATGTCTTGATAATAAGGTGAATTTGAATGTTTGAACTTTGTTTGACATGTTTTGATGTGTTTTGAATCAAATGGAAGCGGTAATTGGTGAACATGTTGAAAATTTTTGGTTGGAAGCTATAGGTACCAAAAGGTGCATTTTGCCAAAAAATAGGGATCATGTCTCGATGACTAACGGCCTTCATTGCAACGTCGGCCAACGGTAAGTGACATCGCAACATCAAATGGCAAAAAGGCGTCAGAAACAGTGGTTTTAGGACCACAATTTTGGCAAATGAGTTAGTATTATATTATTTATTTAATATTTATAAAGTTAATATTGAGTCGTATTAAATTATGGTTAAGAAATTTTAGTTTTTAATTAGTTAATTTACTAAAAATAACTAAATTGTAAAAGTTGTAACAATTAGTTCTAATAATTAAAGATGTTAAATAATTATAGATTTATAAAGTGATGGGCTTATTTGGTAATTAGACCATCACAAATATTGATGGACGGTTATGGACCATGGTTTAATGAAATTTTAAAGGCTAATTTAGTAAATAGTAAAAGAAAATAATAAAATGCTAATAACAAAAGAAAAAGAAAACATATTCTTCTCCATAAGGTTTTACCAACCGAAAACACCATTAAAGGAGGGTTTAAAACTTCCGGTTCATACTTAAGCTTGCATGTAAGTAATTATAATTATCGTTTTTAGTAATTTTGATGTTTTTGTGATCGTTGTATCTTAATCTAGCTAACCCGAGTTTTAATTCATTAAACTATTGAATGTTTTGACTTGTGCCATTATTGAATTTGTGAAGTTTTTGAAAGTTGATGATAGTTAGGTAAGCTTGATGCTAAATAAGATTATTTTGTAAAGAAATTTTTAGTGACTTTGATGTTAAGGATTAATTTGTTAAAGTTGTGAATTTTCATGAATTTTTTTTTGAAATTGAGATTATTATGGGTTGTTCTAGGGTGATAATAATTTCAACTAGTTTAGTTTAATTTTAATGTGTTCAATTTGATGTTCTCGGGTTTAAAGGCTAAATTGTATAAATGATAAAATTTAGGGGTAAATTTGTAAAATATGATTAAAAGGACCTAAATGCACAAATTAATTAATTGTTTGGTTTGATTTGGTTTAATTGAATTAAATTGAATTGGTTTCATTGAATTAAATTGTACGAGGAAAAAGGAAAATCGTTGATTAGTCCTCGTTAGTCAAATTCCTTGACAGGTAAGTTTTTACAGTTATTTTGGTTATAATTAGTTGATAAATATTGTTATTGATGTACATATATTTCGAAGATTGTTGAAATAAAGTGTTCTATGTAAAATATATTGAATTTTTGAAATAATTTCGATGGATCTAGTAAAAGTTTCTTACATGAGATTTCTGACGGAAATTATGATCTAGATCGAGTTCCTACATTTGTTGTAGGCTCGGATGTACATGTGGCTCAGATTTAGCCTAGACTGGTAATCCGTTGTCGTTTTACATGTATACCTAGCCGTGGCCAGGCTAGTTTATATGTGTTGTCTTTGGTTTAGCCCAGACGGGTAACTTGACAAATTTAATCTGTATTTGATTAGCTCTTACGAGCATTATCTATTTTTGGATTCATGTATTCGAATACTTTTGCAAAGATCCATCGAAAGAACACAGACTATTGACACGAAAGTATTTCAATAAAATAAATGAGATATAAATTTTGAATATCCGTACATTTAAATGATACTGACTTGAAATTTGTGGATGGTGTTGTAATAAGGTTGAGGTTTATTTTGCTAAGTACAAATAGCATGTAAATGAATTTGGTAAGTTTATAAGTTAATTGTGAAAACGTACTAAGTAATGCATGTACTTACTTCATTATTATTTTTTGTAGATCTTAAACTTTTGGAACGGGTTAGTTGGGTCATTGGAGCTCACACATATCATCGACTATCATTGGTAGATTTTTTAAGTCTTGGTTGGTGGTTATATGTGGCATGTATATAGGATGGTTATTGTGTGAATGTTTGAATATGCTTTGTATTAAGTTGCAAATGTTTGTATATGTATAGTTGATATATGCTTTACAAGTTCGGTTCTTTTGGAAGTGAATGTTATAAGACATGTTGAATTAGGATGTCAAATGGTATAGAAATGTAAGGGTAATGTTTATGGCTCTTGATGTTGAATGAATGGAATGTATGGTTTTGGTTAAGATTAAATGAAAATTTAGTTGATGATTGAATTGTAGTGTTAATAAGGGCAGATTGGTTAGGCACATAGGTTGAATGTTTTTGACATGTTTTAGTCTTGTTTGAAGGTGTTTTTGATGGTATATAAAGGTTGGTTTTAGGCTTGGCTTGGTACTCAAGATAGGTGTGAAATTTTCCTTGTTTTAGAAGCAAATTTTGGAGTATACAGCCTAGGACATGGGCTGTCACACGACCGTGTGCCGCACACGTTCTCTTCACACGACCGTGTGTTTTAAAACAGTGTGTCACACAGTCTGGGACACGGCCTACGACACGACCGTGTGACCCAACATTGAACCGAACACAGGCCGGCACACGGTTTGTGACACGGTGCGACCTTACATTGATTTAAACAAGATCTAACACATGGCCTACGACATGGCCGTGTGCGGGTATTTCAAAAGTTACACGGCCTATCACACGGTTGGCCACATGACCATGTCCCTGTGCTACATAGCCTGGGCTATGTGACTCGGTCTGGCCACACGGCCGTGTGACCCCTGTTTCCAATTTTTTTTTATTTTTCTAAAATTTTTTGTCTTGTTCCAAGTTAGTCCCTAATTGTTCCCAAATTATTTTTAAGGCCTCATAAGCCCTATTTAATACCTATAAGTGCATTTAGGCTATAAATGAAATGGGCATTTGAATATTTTTATTTAATTTAAATAATTGTTTCTGTTTGATGTTAAAAGATTTAAATTGTACTGTAATACTTCGTAACCCTAATTTGGCGACAGAGACGGGTTAGGGGTGTTACGTTGGCACTTGATTTCATCCATAAATGATTAAAATTAATGCTTAATTTATTGTAGTTGCTTCGGAAACGAATGTAGCATCCTGTAGTTTAGACCTGGCGATTGGGTCAAATGAGGGGTGTTACATATTCTGCTTGGGTCCAGTCCGGTGTTGATAACTCTAAAATATAGAGTTATTTTTAGCATTTTTAGACTGGGAATTCATGCACATTTTGAATGTTTGATAACATATTTTGGATTCTTTGTTATAATTTTGTCTTATTAGTTGATACTAAGATGAATTTGCTAATTTAATTATTTTATACACTAAAACACATGATTTTTTTTGCAGTTTTTGAGTCAGCTGATGCACTAGAGGAAAAGGTAGTCTTGAAGCTCACCTCTTTGATGCCCAATGTTGTAGCATTTCCAATGCAAATGCCATGCAGAAGAGGGTTGATTTATGATCAGCTTTGGATGCCCAATTAAATGAATATTGGACCTTAGGAATTTTCTTGACCCAGCTCAAGAATTGGGTCAACAAAATGAACAGTTTACTAAGGAGATAGGAGCCCAAACCATCCACTAAAGAGGAGAAGGCCCAACCGTCCATAGAGGAGTCCAAATCAACCACCCAAGACTTGGTAAATTATTTAAAATCATCCACAAAAACTCCCCATGTGTCCGTCCAACTCCCCTCCCCATTTTAAGGTTTCTCTTACATGAATCAAGCATGAAACAAGCCAAAAATAGCACAGTCATTCACCTACTTTCCTTAAAGCAAGGGCTGGCCATGGGAAGAGAGATTTTTAAGGCTCTCATTTGCTAAAAATAGTCGGCCTCTACAAGTATAAATCCCCCTAGCTATTCACTCATTTTACTCATCCCTCACTCACCATCTCTTCTCTCGTTCTCTCTTCTTTCACTTCCCATTTGAGAGAAGGAGAATTTCAAAAGTTCTTGTGAGCAGCAAAAATTCAACATCTTTGAGGCAATTGTACAAAGGAACAAAGTAGAAGGAAGGAGGAAAAGTAATACAAGCTATGCAACAGAGAAACACCTAATTTTTCTTCTAGCTTATTTTCCTTAATTCTTTTTGTTTCGTTCTAAATTTATGAACATGATTGCTAAATATATCTATACTTTAGATTTAATTATAATGACTTAATTTTGTTTATGTTAGATTGATTGCATTCTTTTAGCTTGGATTATTAAAATTTTGTTAATGATGTTATTTGCCTTGGTTGCTTATTCATTCAAATAAAATCATGAACATGTTATTCATGGATTATAAATGTAGGGATGCAATTGAATTAATTATTAAATCAGAACTAGATTGTAATTAATTGATACAATATCTGAATAGTGCATGTTTGATCTTTTTATGATAAAATTAGGTTAAATTAGTAATAATATCGAAAGAAATTTTATTACCTTGCATAACCTAGGATTAATGTGATGAAATTGTTTCAGTATAGACATATCATTGTTACCTCACTTAATTCTTAGGAACAATGCCTGAAAAGGTAACCTTAGACTCGACATAGACATATGTGAAGAGACTAAGAGGTTAAGCTTAGGTCTTCGAGAGAAGTCGAGCACTCATAAATTTAGGGTTAATAAATAGCCGAGTTGCCATGGATTTCTTCCGTAACATCATTAACACTATTTTAATAATTCTAAGTTAAAGAAGACAATTAATCTAACTCTTTTATGACATAGTAATTAAAACTTGTGAATTATTACTTATTACTCTGTGTTTATACTTGTCATTCATTTTTAGCATACTTAGTTGATTTTAGTTAAGTTAATTAGTTAGTTCAACCTTCTCTTAATTCATTTTAGTCATCAACTTGTTAAGTGATAAATTTCACAATAATTACCTATACAGTCCCTATGGAGACGACACTTTTACTTGCTATTCTATTACTTGTGGAAGATTGTGTAACTTGCACATCATACGAATATCACGTGACAAATATACTATCAATCCAGTCAGTCACATCTATGTCTCTAAGTTATGGGAGTCATCTGCTCCGATGCCCAAGACAAAACATCTCCCCAATTTGACTTGATAGACGACATATTAGTCTTTCAATCAGTTTGCTCATTTTCTATTAGACTAAGGACATGTTTAGGTTTGTCTATTAATATAAGTTTTCTTTCCGCATTATGATGTGGCCACGTAATATTGCTTAGTATTAGTTTAAACATTAGACAACAATTGAACTAATATTTGCTTCTATTATGCTTTGCTTGAAAAAATCACATGAGGATATTATACAAAGAATATTAATGAAATCCATGAATTATTTTATTAACCAATCTGTTTAAAAAAATTACAAATTTTTAAACGAATATACTACACTTAGGGCATTAGATCTAACATCAAGAATGGTCTCTCTTTGATGATAGAAGGAGCTTATATATAGAAAGAGCTTGAAGTGTGGATCCTCTAATATGTTGTCGTACCTTGTATGCCCAGAGGTAGTATGGTGAATGGTTAGGCTAAGTAATCAGAAATTGTTGCTAACAAGTGATAGGGCAACGAGTGGTTTACTCTCAGAAGATTTTCTTAGGATTCGGTGGGCCCAATGCTAACTGTCCTTGATTGAGACGATCTCGTGTCAAGCGAGGTCTTCCTTATCCTTGGCGAAGTGATCTCGTGTAAAGGGTCTAGTCCCCTCCTCATCCTTGGTAAGGTTGCTTGGCCTTTTTCCAAGTGAGTCATTCAATTGAAGTTGAAGCGGAGTGGAGTATTGTTGGGGCGGGCTCTTTAAGAGAGATTCACTTATGAGTAACAATTAACTTTATAAGGTTTATGTCATGATTTAGCTCTTGAACTATACTCATTTTTCTATATTGGTACTTAAACTTCTTTTTATCTTGTTTTGATACCTAAACTAACTCCGCATTATAGATTTTATTACTAATTTACTATTTGGTTCAAAAGTTATGTTAAAAAAAGTCCAATTAATGAGAATGCACGTGTTAGTCTTGTTTGTGATCACGTCATCCAAACCATTTTCACTAATAATCAAGAGATTACCTTATCTGATGGAATCTTCTTGCCATATATTGGCTACATTTTTCTACAACATGTGTCGTGTATATTCAACACAATGACAACACTCCAAATCTTATCGAATTTAAAAAATTATAATAAGATAATAAATCTTTTAATCACATCCAAATATGTGTTTAGAAACTCCTTCCAACCTAACTATTTATTTTTCTCCGTCTAAAAAGTTTCGCATTAAACCATATAAACCCTGCATCAATTCAATCAAATTAAAATACATCCAAACACCAAAAGAACTCTTGTAACTTACAAAAAAATCTTTCTATTCCTCTCCCTAACCATCGAAACCACCTTAATCACAAAGTGATATTAGTATTTTGTTCATATGTTTAAAAAAATGTAATTTCATTCTAAAATAAACTCTAAATTGTGGATAAGCGAGACGTTTGTCCAATCAGGACCACCAACAAATTAAATTATACTATTATTTCGTTGGGGAATGCAGCCAATCCTGTGACATATTTTGAAATTTGTATGATGAAATCAATGTATTAAAATAGAATTAGTGAAAGTAGGGGAGAGAGGGCAAGGACAAGGACCATCTTTTCGATCTTAATTATATTATATTAACAAGAGTGGTTAGGGTGCTCCACAACTCAGCAAGCCATGTCATGCTGCTGAATTCAGGGACAAAACCATAGTATATTAAAAGATTAACTTACATCCCTGCCCTCGTTGACTCAAACCTATTTAACATAAATATAAAATAAATAAAATTAGAAGTAGCACCTACTACTCTATCTGCTAATATTTTATTAAATCAACTTAATTTTAATTTTAACTATTCTATTTTCCATTAATTAATTTATTAGTTTTAATATTTAATTTAAAGTTACAATTTTAATACTTTATTTTGTACCCAAATAGATTATTTATAACACTATTTCTAAAATTAAAAATATCAGATATATATTATTTTTTAAATGAAAATTTATTTAAAACTTTTTTAAAATTAAAATTAAAATTGTAAAACAAAAAATCATTTTAAACTTTATTTACATATATATTCTAAATTATTAATTATATATATTCATATTATAATAGTTTTATATTTCAAATTTCTTCCTCACAATTAAATATGTTATCTTTCGAAAACTTAAGGATATTTTTTTAAGTTGTTTATATCTTTCAAATATTGTTCCACCATGTTATTTATATGATAACAATTTTATCAAAAAAACGCACAAACAACTCGTGCATCGCTCGTGATAGAAAACTAGTACGGTCTATATTATTAACTAATAAAGATAAATTTATGTTACTTAAATTATATTAGTGTTTAGTTCAAATTTATACAGTTGTTTCTAATTTTATCATATATATATATATTAGATTATGACACGCTTATAATGTGAGTGAAAAACAATTATATAATAAATTTATTAAAAATTTTGACATAAAAACTGAATGTAACTTCGTTGAAATAGTAAAATTGAGACAATGAAGATTTTAAATTTCTGGATAAATCTGCATTTTTTCTAGAATTTATATAAAAAAATAAAAAAATTTCAAAATAATATTTATTATTTTATAGAAAAAGAGATTTTTAGTAATTTTACAATTGAATTAATATTTATTTTATGGGTAACACAAATTCAATAATTTTTTTAAAAATAGTACTAGAAATTCTATCATACACGTATACATAAAAACCACGTATTTAGAACACATAGATGTATTTTAAAATAGCATACAATAAATAATAAAATATTTAGCTTGAAGCTAATTAATAATAACTAGAAATTATACGACACATGTATGCGTATAAAAATTACGTATTTAAAACATAGAGATGTGTTTAAAAATGAATACAATAAATAATGAAATGTTTAGTTTCAAACTATTTAGTAATAGCACATGAAATATGTACAATTAAAATGGAAAAAAAAAGATTAAAGGTGTGTTTGACAAATAGAAAATTTAAGTGCTAAAAATTTAAATATTGAATTTTTTTAAGTACTTTATATTTTTTATATGTTAATAAAAATTAAGCACTGAATATAATTATTTTGTTTGATAATAGTAAATTTTGATGTTTGAAAATTTATTATTTCATAATTTCAATCTTATTAATATGATATTATTTAATTTTAGATAAAATTTAAATATTTTAATAAAATGGTGAAATAATTTATTTTAAAATTAAGATTTTTGAAAAATAAAAACAACTCAATATCTTTCTCGTTAAGTGATAAGTAGGTATCTACTTAATTATTATATTCAACTTTTTTTGATTGAAATTTTTATATTAAATAAAAAGTTAATATGGTTAAAAAAATAAAATTTTAAAAAAATTAAATGTTGAAAACTTTCATCGTCAATGGAATGAAAATTTTTAATGGTTTATTAAACACACTCTAACTTGTGACACAAATTCAATCAATAACATTATTAATACTAGAAATTATATCACATGTGTATGTATATGGAAACTACGTACTTAAAAAAACAAAGGCATGTTTAAAAATAACATATAATAAATAATGAAATGTTTAGTTTGAAATTAATTAATAATAACACATCAAATATGTATGATATTAAAATGAAAAAAATTAGATTAACTTGTGACACCAACTCAATCAACAACATTATTAATACATACAATTGATGGCGGTAATAAAATCTTCATATTAAAATTAAAATATAAAAAAAAACATTAAAATAAAATTTTGGTTAAATGGTAAATTTAATATTTTACTAATACAATTAGCATGTGTTCAAATATCCCCATATGTACTTTTTTTATTAAAGTACCACGGAATAATATAACTTATTTTAAATACGAAAGGACACTGAAGTAATTTCCCCAATCTAGTTTGGTGCCTAATTAACTAGTGAGACAAACTCAATCAAACACTTAAATAGTAGTATAGATGTACAATTGATGTAAATAATAAAATGTGCATATTAAAACTAAAATGCATAAAAAAATAGTAAAATAAAACTTTGATTGAGTGTTAAATTTAAAGTTTTATTAATGCAATTGGCATTGGTTCAAATATCACCATATGTATATTTTTATTGATTTTTTAAATAAAAAGACTAAAGTACTTTTGAATAATATAACTTATTTTAAATACGAAAGGACATCAAAGTAATTTTCCTAAGCGAGTTGGTGCTTGGTTGATTCGTGACACCAACTCCGTCTAATACTTAAATAGTAGTATAGAAAAACAATTGATGAAAGTTTTAGAATGTGTATATTAAAACTAAAATGTATAAAAAATCAAAATAAAGCTTTGGCCGAGTGATAAATTTAATATTTTTCTAATACAATTGGCATGCGTTCAAATATTATCATATTCATATTTTTATTAGTTTTTAAAATAGTAGGTCCAATATATAGATTGGCCCCTAAACTTGGTAACTTTTCTCAAATTGGTCCCTCAACTTTTTTTGGTATCACATTGGTCCCTAATATTGGTACTTGTTACAGAAATTGATCCTTATAGTTAACACCGTTAGTTTTTTTTTTAAGGCTTAATATATAGATTGGCCCCTAAACCTTTTTTTTGGATTGTTGACATCATTTTTATTTTGAAAACGGAGTCGACTTGGATTTTGAAAAAAAATGAAAATGGGAGTCACCACCGATCCTTTTATTTAGGTGTAATCGGGTCACCTCAAAAAGTGGTTATTTTTAATAAGCAATTTGACTTTATTAAAACAACGATTTTGGTCCATGAAATTTAAAAAAACGGGGTCGGGAGTCAATTACATACGAGGAAGGATTAGCACCCTCGTAACGCCCAAAAATTGGTACCTAGTTAATTAATTAATGTCTTAATGTCGAAAATTGAAAACTTTGAAGAGATTTAAAATACGTTGTTTTGTGTTTTTTTTAAAAAAAACTTATATAAAACAAGTTACTCGATAAGACCCTCTCATTTCGAAAAGAGAAAATGCCACACCCAATGAGTTAGGGCTGGATATTTCACTTCCTCAAAAACGAGCTTGTCCAAAAAAAATTCATGCAATAAAATTTAAAAGGATATTCAATTGTTTAAGTCAGATGAAGAAATCGCAGTCCAATACGTTAGGGTACAATTTCACAAAATTCTAAACATTGAATATTACCTTTATTATTTTTAGAAAAAATTCTCATCTCGAGAAAACAACGTGTCATATCTAATGCGTTAGGACACAACATATTGAATTCTCGATAATGAGCTTTTTATTTATGTTTTGATTAAAGAGCATTCTCGATTATTCAGATTCAACGAAAGAGTTGGAACCCAATACGTTAGGGCTCAATCCTCTTGAAGATTCCAAATACCGAGTATTGCATTTATTTTTCAAAATTCTCTCTTTATACGAATTTGGGTAACAATTATATAATAGAGTAACAATTGTGATAATGTAAATATAAATAGCATGATCAAGAACAAAAATAATAATAATAATAATAATAATAATGAAAAGATAAATAAAAAAACAAATCAATCATGTATACACAATATCGAGTAAATAAACAAATAAAACTGAAATATTTAAAGAATATAATAATGATAATAATGGTCATGTGAATAATTAAATAAATAAACATCAATTAAAGCAATAATAATAACAAAGAAAATAGATAAAAATTATAATATATATATGTACATATAAGAAAAATATATATGCATGCGAATTATAAAAAAAATAAAAAATATATATATAAATATACATATTTTAATATGTAAAAAAAATAAGTATGTATATAAAATTATGAAACATAGAAATATATAAAAGTATGTGTATATATATATTTATAAAAAATTAAAAAATGTGTACGTATATGTATATATTATAAAACTTATGTATGTATACATGCATATATATAACAAAATTTAAAATTTAAAGGCATAAAAAAGTAAATAATAATGATACAAGATTAATGATGTCACATAATAGTTAAAATAATTAATTTAATAATAAAAAAACTAAAATAACAAATAGAGGATTAAATAGCATCAATAATAAAAGACCAATGAATTTAAAACAAAGAGTATAAAATAAAAAAAATATAAGGTAAAAAAAATGTAAACAAATTTGAAAATAATGAATTTTTGAAAATGAATAAAAAGGGAAAAAGAGATTTGAAATCAACAATATACAAATCAATAAATAAATTATACACAAATCAACAAAATAAGAACAAGCCATAGAAAATAAGAACGCAAGAGAGAGAGAAATTTGAGTGAATACTCTTAAGAATTATTATTACTCCCAACTCAAGTCCCTTACAATGAAGGGAGAGGCATCTATTTATAGTTGAGCCTCCCCAAATCCAACGGTACAGATCAGTTACATCAACGGCTAAGATTAAAGGGTATCTAAAAATTAAATCTCTAAGATTACAAAATCATATCTTCTAAGATTGCATATCATATCTAAGATTTCATATATCATATCTAAGATTGCATATCATATCTAAGATTGCATATCATATCTAAGATTTCATATATCATATCTAAGATTGCATATCATATCTAAGATTACATATCATTGAAGATTATGTTTCCATAAGCTTGTAGAGGGACCTTCAACCTTTTCAAGTAATGGGCCATTCCGATCGGGTCAAATGATATTAATGGACTTAGACTTTGTTTTATTATTTTGGGTTTATTATTTTTTGTGAGCCCGGGCTAAAATTGGGTATTACGGCTGCCCTTCTTTGCTCGTTGTCGTGTAACAAGAACGGAGTAAAGACTTTAAAAATGACCATTTTTTTCCGGTCACGCTGGATCTTGGTGCTCTTCTTCTTCAAGCAGCCACATTCCATCCTACTGCATCTTCAGAGGTATAAGAATTGGTGTCTCGATCCACTCCACCGCAACGTTAGGGAGATAGGATTGGTGACTCGTAACTTTTAATCTGCTTAATTGTGATGTGGGGGAATTACGATTCACTGTTGTAGCTTCAATCCGTTCCATTACACCGCCAGGAAAGTAAGAATTGTTATTCTCAATCTGCCTCACTACAACTTTAGGGGGATAAGACTTACTTTCTTAGTTTGCTCCGCTGCAACCTCAGGGAGATAAGACCTGATACGATCTATTCTACTGCAACTTTAGAGAGATAAGATCTATTATTTTAATCCGCTTCACTGCAACTCCAGGGAGATAGGATTACTAGCTTTAATCTGCTCCACTGCAACTTAGAGAGATAAAATATGTAATTTTCAACCTACTCCACTGCTGCTCATGGAGATAAGACTAGTGGCTTAAATCTGCTTCCCTACTACCTTAGGAAGATAAGATTTGTCGTCTTCGATCTACTCCACTACTGCTTAAGGAGATAAGATCTGTAATTTTCAACCTACTCCTCTGCTGCTCAGGGAGATAAGGTCTACAATCTTCAACCTACTCCACTGCTGCTCAGGGAGATAAGGCTAGTGGCTTAAATATGCTTCCCTATTACCTTGGGAAGATAAGATTCACCGTCTTCGATCTGCTCCACTACTGCTTAGGGAGATAAGATCTGTAATTTTTAACCTACCCCATTGCTGCTCAGAGAGATAGGACTCACAATCTTCAACCTATTCCATTGTTGACCAAGAAGATAGGATTCACCTATTCCACTGCTGACTAGGGAGATAGGACTTACAATCTTCAACATATTCCACTGCTGATCAGGGAGATAAAGCCTTGTGATTTCACCGATCTGTTCTCCGAGGAACATGACCTGTATAATGAACCTAATTATGCCTAAGATGAGGATGACATGATCAAAATGCATCAAATGCTCCTAACTAGACATGTATGAATGGTGTTTGCATGAATGTAGAATGCTATTTTTTTGTGAGAATGATCATTCTTTATCACTTAGGTTATCATTGCTCGAAGTTTATTAAGGCTTTATCACTAACATGCTACAACGCCTTCCTGCTCAGCTGGCATTTTCAAAGAAACACTTAGTCAGATTGCCCCCACCGTAAACTTCAAAGTTCAATCAACTGGGACGCAAATTTTGTACCATCATTCTCCCACTGTAACCCAAGGGTAGAAATATATGGCTTTTCCTCAATCCTCTCCTATCACAATTCAAGGATACAGGATCTAAATCTCTCTGGTCCTTTACACCATTCCCAGGGTGTCGTACTAAAAGCTTATGCGCAAATGAATGCTTTCTTCTCCGAGGAAACCTCTTCCTATTGTCTGGTGATCATTACTTGCTTGTTTATTTAAGCTTTGTCATCAACACGATATCTTGTCATTTTGTTCAATCAATGTTTTTGACAACAAAATCTAAAAAGAAAGTCCTAATTTAGACTCTTTCTTTTCCAACCTTTAAACATGGTGCGTTCTAAACAATAGTCATGTTTCAGGTTCCTGTATTATTTAGAAACTTCTAGAGTAATATGCAAAACCTCCATTGTGAAATTTTTATTAGTCTATTAATCATTATTCCAATGCAACATGCTTGCAAAAAGGTCATAAAATGGATAAGAATAAAGTTAGTTCTGAGCATAGCTCGAAAAGAATAAATTATCAAAAATAGTAAAGAAGGATAACAAAAAAATTGATTGGGAATGTGTATCTTAGAAAAGAATGAAGTATTCCAAGAACAACAAATTCAATATAAATAGTATAAAAATTGGGTGCCCCAGATATCGCAGCTTGAGTTTCTTTGTATAAACTTTCTGAAGACCATTCTGAGTTGGACATGTGTTTAGGAGATCTACAGTGCTTTGTCGATGCCCCAAGATGTCGCCTACCTTTTCCTGTTGATTCAAGTATAGTAAAATCATCATATGCCCCAATCTGATCAAAATTTGAACTGCTCTGATCACCTCATGGCCCATTCTGATCAATATTTGAGCCGCCCTTTTCGGGTTTTCAACTCAAATCCCCTTTGGTCTCAAGGCGCCTTTTTGCGAGTTTTCACATTGGCCTCTCATTTTTCCTTTTCTTTTTTTCATTTTCATTTTTTAATTTTGATTTTGATTTTTTTCTTTTTTGGGTTTTTTTTTGAATTGGATCTTGAACTCATAGGATTAGGCAAGTCATTGTTATCCCTTTTGATAGGAACTAATGTTTTTCTCGATAAAGTCTCCCACATAAGATCTTTCACTTTTATCTTGTATGCGAAAAATCTTCTTTGGTACTAGATTTCTTTTAATGAGCCTTTTAGGGCGAAATTTAACTATGACATAAACTTTGGATCTTCCTCTTCAATTAGGATGAAACCTAACAAAATTGCCGAGCGATTGACTTAAATAGGCAAAACTATGACAAATCAAAGAGAAAGGCACTCCCTGCATTCTTTGACTCGAATGCTCATACTTTATAGCAAAATGTTCCCCATAAGATGATGAATATGGTCCTTCCCATATCTTCAGGGTGCATCTTTATCTGATTGTATCCAGAGAAGCCGTCTGTAAAGGAAAATACTGAGTGGCCTTCCATGTTATCCACTAAAGTGTGAAAAGCAATAAGTTTTGAGACTGGCTTTGTTCAAATCCCTGTAATCCATATACATTCGTATTTTCCCATCTTTTTTTAAGGACTAGTACAATGTTGGCTACCCAAACCCAGCATCAAATTACTTTTTAACTTTTTCTTTTATCCTTAGCACGATATCGGGCGGGCCTCATTCTCTTGAGCTTCTGCTAAACCGGCTTACAATCTTCTTTTCAGGAAGACAGTGCACCACAAGGTCAATGCTTAACCTGAGCATATCTTGGTATGACCATACGAAGATATATTTGAATTTTTGGAGTAACTCAATGAGGTCTCACTTCGTCTTTGCTGTCATGTCAATTCTAACCTTCACCAAACTCACAATTTCTAATGATTCCTTGTGAAGTAGGACTCCTCTTGTTCTACCATCATCAACAAGTCTAGAGATAAGTTACAATCTATGTCATCTTCAAAGTTATGATATCCCTCTAAATACATATCTTGCTCAAAAAGAGATTCTGAGTCTGTAGCAGCGTCACTCATGTCATTGATATCTGGGTACCCATAGGAAGTACCAAAGAATATACAAAAGAATGTATGAATTTATGAATAATTATTTGTACAATATGATTATGAATGAAAGAATGATGTGGAAGAAAATCCAAAAGAATGAAAGAATAATTATTCGAAAAGAATGAAAGAATATTGGCTCAATAATGAATGAAAAGATGTATTTCATTAGAATAATGACGTTCAGACATGAACCTATTTCACAAAGGAATTTCTATCATTTTTAGGCTAAAAACAACAAAAATATTCTAAACATTACTCAAAATAAGCTCTAAAAACTACAGGGATTTCTTCCGCAGTCTAGTTATTTAGAACACTCTTAAGTTTATAAGGGCGAATATCTAACAAGGTCCATTTTCATTTGTGTCTTCCTATATGTCATTAATGTGAACACTTCCCAACACCTCTTCATATATTGCATTCACCCCATTATCAATCATGATTGGGTAGCGGCCTTTCTGCATTAGATGAGTCATCCAACTTGATAATACACATGTTGATTAATTTTTTAACTAGCTTTTTGAAGGTAATGCAGTTCTCTATTGAGTGCCCTGTAATTCCCACATGGTTATCACATTGTGCGTTCGCATCATACCACTTGAGATAAGAAGGTTGTGGAGGTTTTAAGTAGGAAGGGGCAACAATGTGCGCATCGAACAAGCTTTGATATAGCTCCTTATAGGACATCAGAATTGGTGTGAACTGGAGCTTTCAGTACCTGGTTTCACTCCAGATTCTTGTCTCAATGAACCTTGTTGACTAGCAACCCCTTTACCTGGATGACTTACAGTAACTGATCTTGAGTAACCTATGTTATTCATCTCATTTTCTTTTCTCCTTGAGACTAACTTTTTGTTACTCTCACCATCATCCATTCTTCCACTTCTGATGGCATTTTCAATCATTTCGTCATTCATGATTATATCTGAGAAACTCTTTGAAGTACTTCCCAACATGTGCGTGATGAATGGGGCTTTCAGTGTGTTGATGAAGAGCATCGTCATTTCTTTCTATAGGAGTGGTGGATGAACTTGAACTGCAACCTCTCTCCACCTCTGTGCATACTGTCTAAAGCTTTCATTCGATTTCTTTTCCAAATTTTGCAAGGTGATTCTATCAAGAGTTATTTCTGATATATGACTATACTGCCACATAAAATCCTGTGCCAAATCCCTCCAAGAACTAATTTTGGTTCGGCTCAATTGATTATATCATTTAGATGCTGTCCTAGTGAGGCTATTTTGAAAACAATGTATTAATAGCTGATCATTGTTAATATACCCAGTCATCCTCTTACAGAACATGGTGATATGGGCTTCAGGGCAATTGGTCCCATTATACTTCTCAAATTCTGGCATCTTGAACTTATAAGGAAGTACGAAATCTGGGACCAAACTTCCATCCTTAACATCCATTCCACGATAACTTTCAATGCTATCGATTGCCCTGAATTTCTCTTCAATCCATTTCCACATTTCCTCAAACTGTTTTGGCAATTCTTCCTTTGCTTTATCTTTCTCAGCTACTTCATCAAAATAAGAGATAGCAAGATTCACCGGGTTATCTCTGGGATTAGAACTTGATACAGCCTAGAAGTTTATCGGTACTGAGACACCAGCCTGAAACTACTGAGGCCTAATTGTAACAGAGGATCTATGCGGATGCACCTCAGCTTGAGTTTGCACATGCGGAAGAGTAAAACCTAGAGGATATAGAGGTTCATCCTTGTCTCCTACTTCATCATTAACCATAGGGCCCTTTCCATTATTTACTCCCTTAGTTAGTAATTGCGTCAACTTAGCCATCATATCCTTTTGAGACTTCAGCATCCTTTCTGTAATATCTTATTGAATTTTTTCCAATTGCTCATTCATTTGCATCTGTAGCTAGTCTTGTATTTCTTTTTACATTTGCTCCAGTTTCTCTAATCTTTGATCCATTTCCTTAATTTTGCGACAAGTACCGTAAAAATGTTTGGTTGGTTGGTTTTCCAGATTAGCTGAAATAAATTTACTCAATTAGACTCTTTCAATGGATTTTAATGCATATGATGTCATGTAATACAGATGCATGAAATGAATGCCTAAAGAGACGTTGATTCTGATTCAATTACATTTAGAAAACTTTACTAGAAGGCAAATTTCTTTGCATAAAGCAGATGCATGTACGGCCTCGCCCTTATATTCCAAGAGTCAATATCGATCTTTTCCTTCATCCGCATGTTTAAGATAAATCCCGCAAATTTCTAATAGATGTCACTGCTAGCTCCATTTTTCTTGATCCTGGTCACGATCCATCATTTTCCTATCCTCGTAATGCTCATTAGCTTCTTTAAAGGAATTGGAACATCAAAAGCTCTTAGACAATCATCTTAAATCCTCGGGCCACGAAGTAAAGTCACGAACTCTTCCATCACCCTTCTTGTGTTTCTCAGAATATATTCAGGCAGTCGTATTATTTTTCACTTTATCAAGAAATTCGTATTCCATGACAAGCTTTTTAAGTTAGTAATTGAACTTGAATCAACATCTCTTTTCTAAGATGCAAATGCAATGCAATCATAATCAAAACAAAACAAAAACGGGTTAGTACAAAACAAAAGCAAACTAAAAGAATACCTAGTCGGGTAAGCACTAGAGGTTTGGAGTGGCTCTACCTAGGATGAGTTCCTAAAGTCTTCTACATTCGGTTTGGATCTAAAGTCAAGGTACCCGAACCAGCAGATTCCTCGATCCTCACCCATTATAGGCTCATACAGGCCGAGTTTGGTTCAGGGGAATACATTTCCCTATTGCTGTACGGAGATGAAGATCTCACGAAGACATAGGTACGGATGTATCCCGAAAATGATCCACTATCCTGCACGGAGGTGAAAACCTCACGAAGGAGTAGCTTCTCACTCCCACTTAAAAGGGTAAGACTAAACGGTCTTTATGCAATATGGTGCCAAGATATAAAACTCGATTTACAGTAATCATACAAACAAGTGCAAAGAGAAGATCGTAATTTTTCAAATCAAATTTTCAATTTTCGACAATAAGACAAAAAACAATTAATTTTGTGGCTTGACTCTCTAAATGTCCCTAGCGGAGTCGCCAAACTGTTGACACCATTTTTATTTTGAAAAACGGGGTCAACTTGGATTTTGAAAAAAATGAAAATGGGAGTCGCCATTGATCCTTTTATTTAGGTGTGATCGGGTCACCTCAAAAAGTGGTTATTTTTAATAAGCAATTTGACTTTATTAAAACAACGATTTTGGTCCACGAAATTCAAAAAAACGAGTTTGAGAGTCGGTTACGTATGAGGAAGGATTAGCACCCTCGTAACGCCCAAAAATTGGTACCTAGTTAATTAATTAATGTCTTAATGTCGAAAATTGAAAATTTTGAAGAGATTTAAAATACGATCTTTTGTGTTTTTAAAAAAAAACTTATATAAAACAAGTTACTCGATAAAACCCTCTCATTTCGAAAAGAGAAAATGCCACACCCAATGAGTTAGGGAATGATATTTCACTTCCTCAAAAACGAGCTTGTCCAAAAAAACTTGTGCAATAAAATTTAAAAGGATATTCAATTGTTTAAGTCAGATGAAGAAATCGCAGTCCAATACGTTAGGACACAATTTCACAAAATTCTAAACATTGAATATTACCTTTATTATTTTTAGAAAAAATCCTCATCTCGAGAAAACAACGTGTCATATCCAATGCGTTAAGACACAACGTATTGAATTCTCGATAATGAGCTTTTTATTTATGTTTTGATTAAAGAGCATTCTCGATTATTCAGATTCAACGAAAGAGTTGGAACCCAATACGTTAGGGCTCAATCCTCTCGAAGATTCCAAATACCGAGTATTGCATTTATTTTTCAAAATTCTCTCTTTATACGAATTTGGGTAACAATTATATAATAGAGTAACAATTGTGATAATGTAAATATAAATAGCATGATCAAGAACAAAAATAATAATAGTAATAATGAAAAGATAAATAAAAAACAATTTAATCATGTATACACAATATCGAGTAAATAAACAAATAAAACCGAAACATTTAAAGAATATAACAATGATAATAATGGTCATGTGAATAATTAAATAAATAAACATCAAGTAAATCAATAATAATAACAAAGAAAATAGATAAAAAATAAAAAATATAAATATATATATGTACATATAAGAAAAATATATATGTATGCGAATTATAAATATATATATAAATATACATATTTTAATATGTAAAAAAAAATAAGTATGTATATAAAATTATGAAACATAGAAAATATATAAAAGTATGTGTATATATATTTATAAAAAATTAAAAAATGTGTATGTATATGTATATATTATAAAGCGTATGTATGTATACATGCATATATATAACAAAATTTGAAATTTAAAGGCATAAAAAAGTAAATAATAATGATACAAGATTAATGATGCCACATAATAGTTAAAATAATTAATTTAATAAAAAACTAAAATAACAAATAGATGATTAAATAGCATCAATAATAAAAGACCAATGAATTTAAAACAAAGAGTATAAAATAAAAATATATAAGGCAAAATAAAATGTAAACAAATTTGAAAATAATGAATTTGAAAATGAATAAAAAGGGAAAAAGAGATTTGAAATCAACAATATACAAATCAATAAATAAATTATACACAAATCAACAAAATAAGAACAAGCCACAGAAAATAAGAACGCAAGAGAGAGAAATTTGAGTGAATACTCTTAAGAATTATTATTATTCCCAACTCAAGTCCCTTACAACGAAGGGAGAGGCCTCTATTTATAGTTGAGCCTCCCCAAATCCAACGGTACAGATCAATTACATCAATGGCTAAGATTAAAGGGTATCTAAAAATTAAATCTCTAAGATTACAAAATCATATCTTCTAAGATTGCATATCATATCTAAGATTGCATATCATTGAAGATTATGTTTCCATAACTTCAACCTTTTCAAGTAATGGGCCATTCTGATCGGGCCAAATGATATTACTGGACTTAGACTTTATTTTATTATTTTGAGTTTATTATTTTTTTGTGATCCTGGGCTAAAATTGGGTATTATATGGATCATACTGACTCTTAATGTTGGCTTTCATTACACAATTGGTCCCTACACTAACACAGTTTGTTTTTGAATAATTTTCTAACGTGGAGAAATAAGGGGATGACACGTGGGTTCATATTTAATCATTCTTAAAATTTTTAAAAATACCTTAAATTTTTTAAATAAGTTCTGAAAGTATTTTAAATTTTTAATAGATATTATAAATTATAAAAGTTCAAAAAATTGAAAATAAAAAATTAATTTAAAATTTAACATTTAAACTCTTTAAATATTAAACTTTAAAAAATAAAAATAATTTTTAAAAATATAAAATATATAAAAATACACAAAAAATAGAAAAGGTCACTTTTTTTTAGAAATTTACAAAAAATAAAATAATAATAATGAAAAATTGATCGAGTGTTGATCGAAGTTAACTGGACTTGACCAACATTGACCAAAATTGAGAGGGAGTTGACCAACATCAATGAGTCACTTTTTGTTTCTTTAATGTTTAAAATATTTTTTTAATTTTATATCTTTACAATTTATTTTAATTTTCTAAAAATTTAACCAACTTTTTTTAAACATATATATTTTTGTTATGAATATCTTATTAAGTGGATGTCCATAATGATCAAGATAAAATTTTAATGTACTTTAAATTCTAATAGTTATTAGAATTAGATTAAAATATTTATCCGACCATAACGACCAAATTAATTATCATCATGTATAAGGATATTAGATTCCCTCGTATAAAAGATTTTAAAATCTCTACTTCTTTTATACTTCTTATGGCTATAAATAGAGACTCTAATGAAACACTATAATCATTCCTTTTGATCAATAAAGTACATTCTCTATTGCTTTCATATTTTCTTTGCTCTTTATTCTCTCCATCTCTCTTTATTTTATAACACGTTATCAGCACTTAGTGACATTATAATATTCACATTGATTTAGACATTTCCAGTAGTAAATATCATATAGCACTTATATGTGAATACAAAGTAAAAGGAATGATAGTAAAATTATTAATTTGTTACAATTTAGTATAATTGAAACAAATTTTAAAGTAAACCAGAAATTTACTGATACAAATGCATTTACTACTTGGCATGACTAGTTAGACCATTCTAGATCATATATGATGCGAAAATTAATTAAGAATTCATATGGACATTTATTAAAGAACTAGAAGATTATTTAATTTTAAAGAATTCTCATTTGTTGCTTGTTCTCAATGAAAATTGATTCTTAGAAACTTACTAGCTAAAGTTGAGATTTAATGTCTTGCATTTCTAAAATGAATATGAGTCCATTCATCCACCACGTGGATGATTTTGATATTATATAATTTTTATAGATGCGTTTACAAAATAATCACATGCGTTATCAACTCGCAACTTGTTGTTTGCGAGATTGCTTGTTTAAATGATTAATTTCAGATTATGCAATTAAAATAATTCATCTTGCTAATGTTGGTGAGTTTACATCCCAAGTTTTCAATTATTATTGCATGTCAATTGGGATAAAAGTTGAACATCTTGTAGCTAATGTTCACACACAAAATGATTTAGTTGAATTGTTTATCAAATGCCTCCAACTAATAGCTAAATCATTACTTATGAGAACTAAACTTTCTATTTCAACATGAGATTATGTTGATTTATGTGTTGTACACATCAAGCCAATAAGTTATAAGTACTCCCCATTACAATTGATTTTTGATTAAGAGCTAAATATTTCTTATCTTTAAATTTTTGTATGTGCGTATATGTTCTAATTGTTCCACCACAACGCACAAAGATGAGTGAATCCTCAAAGAAAGTTGGGAATATATATTAATTGCAAGTTTTTTTTTATATTATTAGATATTTTGAATGTATTTGAGATTCAATTATGACATGATTTGTGATTACAATTTTGAGTCGATAGTTTTCCCAATATTAGGGGGAGAGAAATAATAACTTGTAATAAGTTAGGGGAGAATAATTTGAACCAGAAGTTCAATAAGGATAACTCATTACAAGTTAACTGTTAAATGTATTTACATACTTAATGAGAATAACCAAGTGTTATAGACCATCTAATATTTTAATTTGAATCAAAGTCCCAGTAGGACAATTAGTTAAAATAAATAATAGATTGATTAGTTTCAAAGATAAAATTTTTTCTAAATGGTCATATAGTGGAGGCGGGTGCTCCAAAAGAGACCCAAGACGTAACTAATAAGTAAAACTTCAGAAGAGATTCAGGTACCTAAAACTGAATTTTAAAATAATGAAAATAAGAGATCTCGATAAGTTATGTCAATTCGAGAAAATGTGGAACTGAATAATAAAATTAGTCGAGAATGATTATGCATGCAATATTATTATTGAAATAATGAAATAAAAGGAGGATCTTGAATAAATCTATCGAGAAATATAGATATGGAATAAATTGATCAAAATAGAAAGACGCAACTCAAGTACAATTAAATTCATGGAGCTTTTGGACCAATAGTCCAAATATCTAAAAGTATAAAGCCAGTGAGGGTGCAATTGAAGTAGTTTTGTAAAAGCGGGCTAAAAATATGAAGTTTTTTGCTAAGTCGTGACATTGATTATGAAAGATATAATATTCTTTTGTGGTGGATGCAATAACCTTTAGATATACTATTAAATTGACAATTCATAAAAGATTTAACTTGCGTCTAATGGTTATTGTTACAATATTTTATGAATCACTATATAGTAAAGTTTAGATTAAAATCTTTGAAGGATTTAGGATGCTAGAAGCATATTGAAATTCTCGAGAAATTGTTAATTTATATGAATTGAAATAATTTGAACATATGTGGTAAATTTGACTTAGTGAATAGTAGTTGAAGGAGGATTATAAAATGATCCAAAATACCTGTTGTGTTTTTATAAAAGAATCATGATTAAAGTTTGTTATGATTATTGTTGAATCTCTTGAAGATATCAAAATATATTTCCCCAAATTTCCCTCACTCGTGACTTTTAAAAGAATGGTAATATAAATACTTAGTAAATACATTCAAATAGTCATTTAAAAAACTAGTATTCAAGATTGAATACATAGAATATGAGAAAATATGTGATGTTTTCATGAGGGAGAGTAAATACGTGTTGCACTCTTTTTCCCTTAATCGAGGTTTTGTCCCATTGGGTTTTCTTGGTAAGGTTTTTTAATGAGGCAGCATATTATGAGTACTATAGATTGTGTACTCTTTTTCCTTAATTAGGTTTTTATCTTACAGAGTTTTTACTAATAAGGTTTTAACGAGGCACATTATCTACCAATGAACATCCAAGGGGAGTGTTATGAATATCTTAGTAAGTGGATGTCCATCATGATCAAGATAAAATTTTATTGTACTTTAAATTCTAATAGTTATTAGAATTAGATCTCTACTTCATTTATACTTCTTATGCCTATAACTCTAATGAAGCATTGTAATATTCCCTTTTGATTAATAAAGTACATTCTCTATTGTTTTCATATTTCCTTTGTTCTTTATTCTTTCCGTCTCGTTTTATTTTATAGCAAATTTTTTATTTTTTTGAAAATTTAACTAAATTTGTTATTATTATTTTCAATTTATATGTTATTTGTTATTATTATTTTCAATTTATATATATTTTGGAGTTTTATAATTTTATATTTCTGTTTAACAATTTTTTTAAAAAATTTTAAGGTTTTTTAAAAAAATTTTAAGAATGATTAAAGATGAATCCATGTGTCGTCCCCTTATTTCTCCACGTATCAATCCCATGCTTGTCCACATCAACAAATTATTTAAAAAATAAATTATGTTAGTGTAGGGACCAATATGTATAACAGATGCCAATTCTAGAGACCAATATGATTAAAAAAATTTTAGGAGTCAATATGAAAAAAAAAATCAAATTCAAGGATTAATCTATATATTAAGCTAAAATAAAAAGATTGAACAATTTTGGAATAGAAATGAGATTAAAATAAGTTTTGTAAGTGAGTTAATCCGATGCATGGACATAGTCCATTTAATGACAAAATGGAAAGATTTGGGGTTAAAAGACACACAATTACTGGCTGTCTATTCAATTTACTGTGTGTAAGCTGTAGCAGGTAGGGTGTAATTAATGGCGCCCAGCTAGCACACTCAGTGTTGGAATTTTTTCATGATAAAATTTGATTCAACTATGTTTAATTATTCATAAATGTTTTTGAATTTAGAAGAGTAAAAAAGAAAAGGGGTCAGCACTTTTACCACATTCCATTAGGCACTTTGGATGAAATTGGTAGCCAGCCAGGCTCGTGGACTGATTAAAAAAAGAGCGATGAGAACACATGGCCGTCACCACCGTCGATTTTCCAAAAGATCATTGTCACATCAGAAGCAACCCTGACAACACCATAACTCACCACGTGTTCATTTCTATGGATTGTTATTCACGGCCAGTCACTGTAGTTTTATCTCCCCCAAAGCAGTAAACAAAAAAAATGTTGACCTCTCAACAGCTGGGGAGGAGAGTAAAAATAGAGCAAACCAGGCGGTATAAAATCGCAGCCTTCCGTTTCAAGTCCCACTTCCTTTCTGAATTCTACTCATACTCTTCACTCTCAATATTGAAATGAAATCTCTCTGAGAGAGGAGTTGCTTAACTGAATTGGTTTTGGTTGTAATAAGCATGGTTTCGCTGGAAGATTCACATTCTAATTCCAACCGCTTTCCTTTGGGTCGTAACTTTTACACCCCCAGTTCAGCTTCCACCACCAAAATCCACCGTCATGTCGGCCGCTCCATGCGTACGATTCGCTCCAATCTTTACCAAAACGACAATAGTAGCTGCTCCTTCACCAGTTCCGTCCCTGAGAGGTCCGCCTTTGTCTCCGAAAATCTCACCGAGTCCGTTATCGACATGCGTCTCGGCGAACTGGCTGCCAAAAGCAACGCTAAATCTGTTACGTCTGAGTCCGAAAACGAGGCCTTTTTGGAGATTTCTCAAGCCTTTAGTGATTTCTCCGCTTGTAGCAGCGATATCTCCGGTGAGTTGCAGCGCCTTGCGAGCTTGCCCTCACCGGAAAACTCTTTGATGAATGAGAGAAATAACGGAGTCCAGTCAGAGCCGGAGCCGGAACCGTGCCATGGCTTTTTGCAGAGGGAGAACTTCTCGACTGAAATTATTGAGAGTATCTCACCAGAGGACCTTCAACCGACGGTCAAGATCTGCATCGACGGCCTCGAATCACCATCCGTTGCGGTGAAGCGATCGGCTGCTGCTAAACTCAGGCTACTGGCGAAGAACCGCGTGGATAACCGTGCGTTAATCGGAGAGTCGGGTGCGATCCCTGCACTGATTCCGCTCTTACGGAACAGCGATCCTTGGACTCAAGAGCACGCGGTGACTGCGTTACTAAATTTGTCTCTTTACGAAGGGAACAAAACCCTAATTATAAATGCCGGAGCTATAAAATCATTAGTGTATGTTCTCAAGACGGGCACTGAAACCTCCAAGCAAAACGCGGCGTGTGCACTTCTGAGCTTAGCTTTGATTGAAGAAAACAAGACTTCAATCGGAGCATGCGGCGCGATCCCGCCGCTGGTATCTCTTCTGATGAACGGATCCAACAGAGGCAAGAAAGATGCACTGACAACTCTTTATAAGCTGTGTTCAGCCAGGCAGAACAAAGAAAGGGCGGTGACTGCGGGCGCGGTTAGGCCTTTGGTGGGGATGGTGGGAGAGCAAGGGACTGGCATGTCAGAGAAGGCGATGGTTGTTCTTAGTAGCTTGGCGGGAATTAAAGAAGGAAAGGAAGCTATTGTGGTAGAAGGTGGGATTGCAGCACTGGTGGAGGCGATTGAAGATGGGTCCGTGAAGGGGAAGGAGTTCGCGGTGTTGACACTGTTGCAGTTGTGTGCTGATAACATTAGAAACCGTGGTTTGCTTGTTAGAGAAGGTGGGATACCTCCTCTTGTGGCGCTTTCTCAGACTGGGAGTGTAAGGGCTAAGCATAAGGTAATTTTAGCCGATTTGGATTGCCCTATGTTTGAATTAAGAACTTGAAATAGCTGTCTATAGAAGTAACTTTATTTTGATTGATTCCCATAGGATAAGGTTGAATGCTTGATAATCACTAGATAGTTGAAGCTTGAAGCTGTGTTTCTAATACCAATGCAGTTTATAGTTTATTGAATTGCTTGATTGAACAACCTCTCAATTATTAAGTAGCAGCACTTGGATGATCAGAACTGAGCATTTCTCAGAGTTGTTTTTGTTATCTACACCATCAAATACATGTATCTGACACAGTGCTGAGTTTTGCAGTGTATCCATTCAGTTATATGTTCGAACATTAGAATTGACATGTATGTTAAATTTTAATTTTGCAGGCTGAAACACTACTTGGGTATCTGAGAGAACCAAGACAAGATGCTTCATCATCTAGTCCTTAGAGAAGAGAAGTATAATTACTCATGTAGAGGTAGTTATACCTGGGTGTTCTATTTATTTTTTGTATATAAGGAGTGTTATGATGGTTTGTACAGTGTGGTTGAGAAATTATCGTACAAGTTAAAAAAAAGGAACATAAAAATTAGGGGAGGCTCAAAAGACTGACCTTTTAGATGTATGATTTTGAGTAGGTTTTTGGGGGGGTTTTCTTTTCCCCCTTCTCTCTTATTTACATGTTGTGTAGGGTGGAAAATACTTGTTTGGCTTGTGGGTTTTGGCTTGATTAGATTTGGGTAATTTTCCTTGTGTTTTGTTTAGGTGACCCAAATTTTATTGCATAGTTGTACGGATTACTAATTACCAGTTTTCTACATAGTGAAAGATGGACAGTATGTTGATATGCTCTCTTCCTTGGCACATCTTGTAACTTGGAACTTTATGTGTACTTTGGTAAATGCCCATAAGATATTTATGCATCAACTTGTGATTCCTGCTGGGTTAGGACTTGGGGAGCAATGTATTTTTCTCTCTAAAATTTCGTAGATGCCAAGGGGAATTATGCATTATTGGTGTGGTAATGAATAGAGTAGGTTTAGGTGGATGCATATGGTGGCATGGGGTAGGGCCCTGGATATGCTCGTATTTGGTGTAAAGTAGTTAATATCGCTGTGCGCTACCATCACCATCTGTCTATCGTACTTGCCCACATTTAGCAATGCCCACCAACCGGTTCAACCCTACCATAGATACGTGTAAATTAGTATTGAAAGCAAAACTTTTATTTTTTTTTCTTTCGCTTGTCGTTATTAATCATGCATTAGCTGGCACAGCAGAGGCGTGTTTTGTCCTACCAGGGTGGGAAGGATTGCCTTCCCATGATCAAAATCTATGAATTCAGGTAATTATGAGACAAAGTGTTGGGTTTTGTTGCGGTGGTTCAACTTGTTCCTCTCAGATCCTTCAAGTGTTTCATAGAATACTGAGCTTCGAAACTTTTTTTTTTCTTTTGATTGCTAACGCCATTATAAAGATTGTTCTCGAGTATTGGCTCAATTGTGAAAACAAGTTAGAATCAAAACTCTTCCAAGGGGAGGATTGTGCAAACCCCAATATACTAAATAAAAATTGTCTAGATCCAAATTATAATTGCTAGATGATTAGAATTATAGTTACTCTCAAATATTGGACTACATAAGTATGATTGTTCTATTATTTGTGTTTAATTTAAATATCATGGGTAAAAGGATTGATTACTTAGTAACATTACTAGGACCGAGCAAAAAAAAACCTAAATGTCACTTGAATCAAACCAAACCAAGGTTTTTGGACAATTTATAGACAATTTATAGAATGCACGTTAAAAAATCGCAATTTCTAGGATTTATATTTTTTAATTTAATTTACAATTAATTTTAAATTTTATGATGTAAAAATAATTTTTTATAGTTAACATAGTGAAAAAAGTTAAAAAGTTTTATTAAAAAACATTTTTTAAAATAGAACATATAAAACTTATTAATTATTTATACTTTCTTGAAAATTATTGCTTTTTAGACATATTTATGAAGAAAAAACTTTGAAACAAAGTTTATTTTGTCAAACAAGTCTTAAAATCCAAAACCAAAGGTTGATATGGAAAATCGAGAGCTAAACCAATTTAGACCGAACTATGATGGAGGATTTAAAAAATTCAAAAAATCAACTAAACTAAGTCAATATCACCCCTAAACATTATCGAGGAGAGGTTATTTCGGATTACAATTTTTTGCAACTTGGATAGCAATATGCATTATTAGATGTGATTCACTGTTTTAATATTTAAAGTGTTCTATTATTATTGCTAACATTACAGATCCTATAGTGTCGCACTCTATGGTCGGAATTATACAAAGAAAATTGGGATTATATTTAATTTGTTGCATAAGTTAAATTAATTATATAGAAATGTTTAAAGGCCTAGATTATTCGACTGTAAACTTTGAACTTGAGAAAATGGTTAATTTGATGATTTTCGGGTTAAGAGACTAAGTTGCAAAAGTTGTAAAAGTTAGGGACAATTGTGTAATTTTAAAAAATAAAAAGGTATAAAATGTAGAATTAATTGGCATATGAATATAAGCTAATAAAGGGAAAATTTTACATTTTAGATCAAGACCTTGTTGACTTGCATGGAAAAAGGGAAAATTACAAAATAGCCCTTAAATTTTTGCAGCTATTACATTTCAGTCCAGGTAAGTTCATACGGTTAGATTTTAGTATAATTTAAATATTTAATTGTTTGTGGATTGAAAATTTTTAATTGAATTGAAAGTATTGAATTCTGGTAAGTGGATTGATTTGAGAAATAAATTGTATTAAATGTTGTTAAATGACACATATGTGAGCCGATGAACGTAGGATAAGATACAATTGGCATGCCAATAGGTTATATCGCACGCTATACGAGATTGGTTGATGTTGAGATGATGATTATGAACTCATTCATGTTTACTGAATATACCGAAGTTCAGCATTTGTTGTGAACTATCGTAGTATATTACAGTATTTCAGGTGTGTTTCAGGGGCGGATGTAAAGCCTACAGGCTTTGCACTTAGTGCCCAGGTGTGTCTCGATTGGTTAGCTCGTTTCAGCAATTTGGTGTGTTTGGTAAGTTAAATGTGTATCTAAATCCATTACAATGTTCATCAGGTATATTTAATGATATATCGTAATTGATTGAATTAATTCACTCGGATACAAGTTTATGACTCACCTGTGATTTGGTTATGAATGGCAAGATTATGATTTATGACATTTTTGTATTATGTATTGATTAAATTATTTCGGTAAGATTCTTTGTTTCTGTTCGTCGAACTTACTAAGCTTCAATAAGCTTACTTTTGCGATTTGCATTTCTTGTAGATATCTTTTGGTTGGAACGGAAGACCAGGTCAGCAGTCAAGTCACACTATCCATCCGATTTCGGTCGTTTTTGAACATTTATTTTGAATTATATGACATGTAATAGGTCGTTATGTTTATGACCTCGTTTGATATGTATATATATAAAGCATGTATCTAGTTCATCTTTTGATCGATGCTGTCTTGTAATGTGATGAGAGTTACAAGGCTGCTAGTTTTGGTGGTGAATATAGTCCATTTTTTAAATCATGTGTAGGTTTTTGGTAAGTATAACTAGGAATAAATATGGTTCATGTTGATCTTAACTTGGCAAGTTATAAGGTTAGGTATTTAACTTATAGTTGGACAAGATTGTATGTTTGAATGATTGATGAATTATATTGTTGTATATGTGTGTATACTTGTGGTACCATTGAAGGTACATTGGTTAGGTATTAAGATGGTTGATTTAGCATGATTTGAACATGTTTTATGACATTTTGAATAGGTTTAATGGCTGGTAAAAGGATTGCTTAGTGTCCAAGAAAGCTTGAAATGTAAACTTGATGTTTATGTTTCATTTTGGTGCACATGGCCGTGTCCCATACACGGTCTAGCACACGGCTTGTGACATGTGACACAAGTCAAAGAGTTACACAGTCTGCGACACGGTCGTGTGACCCAACTCAGTGAGTTACATGGTTTAAGACACGGGTTGGGACATGGCCGTGTGTCCCATTGTTCGATTACCACACGGTCTGGCTATGTCACACGGTTGTGTGACCCCTATTTTCAAAATTTACAACTTTTTCCCAAATTTACGAAATTATTTTAAATTAGTCCTGATTTGTTTCTGACTGTTTTTAGGGCCTCAAAGGCTCAATTTAAGGCCCAAATGTATATGTTTGCTAGGTTTCTAAGGAGTTTTAGGTAATTAATATTAAATGACATTATTGTTCTGATTTGTTCAATAATGCTTCGTAACCCTAATCCTATGACAGAGACGGGTTAGGGGTGTTATAGAGTGAGTCTAATTAAATTAAAGTAAAATATGTTTCATATATTTTAAGGAAAAGTATTTGGTACACTATCAGTGCATAAGCAAGGTTAAAAGGTTGACAAGTATCTTATAAAGTTATAAGGAAATATTAAAAAAAATACACAAAATAATTTTTTAAAATACTTGTGAAATAAATAAAGTACATATACCAAATACTAATCCATTTGAAGTATATCATCCTATCTTTTTCGACTGAAAAATTCTCTATTAGCATATAAGTTTTTGGAGAAATTCTTTGAAAATTTGAAGAGATGATTCTGTAATTTCATCGGGTGAGGAAACCTTATGAAACTCAAAATTTTCTACTTGGAAAGAAGCAATCCGTTGTGATGTATATGGATTCATGATGTGAGAACATAAGAATTTTATATTTTTTTGCGTCAACTATTCTCCGATAACCCAATAAGGTGTCATAAGCATGAGAGATCGATCTCTTCCCTATATTCTTTGTAATGTAGTCTCTCAAGACTGAAATAGTTGATACTTTCATTTATTCATAGACAAGAACAAGTGAAGGTCAAAACAATGAAAGTGTCTTCAATCATAGATATGGAAAATACCATCAATACCGTGAACGATAGGGTCTGAATGAATGTTGGAAGATTTGAAGTGGTCATTCTCTTCCCAATAATAATGTCCTTCATTTTGGGCATGTAACATATTTAAATGTCATCTTCCACAATGGAGCTTTGGTTTTTTCAACAACCTTTTTGGCCTTCTTCATTCTCTACTCTTGTATAGATATATCATGTCTAAGATTTTGCTTGGTAGAGTGAAAAGAAAATTGGAACGATGGAAAATTGAAGGGATAAAAATTTAGAAGGATTGAAAACATAAATTTTCTTTCCATGGGTGTGCTTGGTAAGAAATATAGAAAAATGAAAAGAAAAATATTCTTTCCATCCATTACTTAGTAGAGTTGAAAATGGATAATTTTGAATTAACATACACCACTCACTCATTTTATTTCCAATTTGGAAAAATTGATTTTTATGTATTAGAATGGAAAATAATCATCTCTCCTATTTTCTTTCCTCTCACTTTTTTTCCAACCAAGCACACTCAAATCTTATTTTCTTTCCACTTTTCCACTCCATCTTCCCATCCCTTCACTCTTCCACCCAACCAAACACACCTTAAAAGTTCTTTTAAATCCTTCTCAGAAGAATAATTTTCTATCAATCTTTCGTAAGACCCAATAGCCATATAAGCTTCCACTACTCAATCACTTGCATAAACATTTAAAACATTTTGGTTGTATTGGAAAATTAGCTCTCTTTTTGACACCTCAAAAAAGAAAGAAAATTCAGTAAAAAACATATTATTGTACGTTATCGAGACCTCCAAAATACATTTGTAATCCCTTTTACTCGAAATGAACTAATACATTCTGAGCAAGAGGTGTCACATTTGGAAACTAAAGCTAACTTAACTAAAGAATAAATTTCAAGACTTCACTTTAACATAAACATACTCATTTGAAGTTATTTAAGTAATTTCTAACCTCACTTTAAAGTTTGGTTACAAACGGGGGTCGTTTGAGGCTTAAACATGACAAAATAGGGTAAATAGGGTCAATGTCGTGACACGGAGAAGTGACACCAAAAACAAATTGCTCTAATGACTCCAATGTTGCGACACTGAAAGTTAGGTGTCGTGACATTGGGCTTTGGATGTTGCGACACCGGAGACAGTTTTCCTAGAATGTTGGATCTGGCACCCTAAGTGTAATATATTTGTTTGTACACTTGTAATTTTTCGAACAAATTGGTTAATAAAATAATTCATGAATTATATTAATATCCTTTGTCTAATTTCCTCATGTGGTTTTTGCATGTAAATCAAAATAGAAACAAATATTAGCTCATTGGTTGTCTAATGTTTAACTAATACTAAGCGGTATTACGTGGTCGAATCGTAATACAGAAATATAACATATATTAGTAGATGAACCTAAACATGTCCTTAGTTTAATTGAAAATGAGCAAACTTATTGAAAGACTAATTTACCTTCTATCAGGTCCAATTGGAGAGATGTTTTGTCTTAGGCATTGGAGCAGATGACACCTAGAAGATAAAGACATAGGTGTGACTAACTGGACATCGAATTGGACCCAATCAGAAAAATTTCTGAATTCGTTTATGGATTTATTCACTTGTGACATTCATAGTGTGACATACCTTAATCTTGAATGGATGATGGACTATGCATTCGTGACTCGTATACTTTGATGTAAGTAAAGCCTGAGTTCGAATAGATAAGGAACCGAAAGTTGGTGTGTTGGGTATACGACTTCTACAGTATGTAGTATCATTCACAATAGTGGAATTCATAGCTCAAGATATGGGTAAACGGTATCCTCTCATTGACACTACATGATAGATGAAAAGTAAACGTGGTCACAAGTCATTTGTCTTTGTGATAAAGACTTAATTACTATTTGATAATAGTTAACTTTTCATAAAAAAAAGATGTAATGGTTACCATGAAATTAAATAGGATCATACTAGGAGAACGGATTTATCTCAAAAAGATTGAGGATATCCTATGACGATAACATACTTATGACAAGGTCATTGAACGAGCATTGATCAAGTAACTTTAATAATGGTATGTTATTAGGGGGAGCTCATGAAACACCCGAATTTCTAATAACCCAAAAATTTGAAATAATTAGAGGACAAAAATGAAAGAAATCACAAGCTGACGGATTCTATTGAAAGAAACAGGAAAGCTGAAAAGTGAATTGGATATGGTTGAGAACAAAACTTGGTTTGGTTAGAATGGAACTAGCCAGTTCCTTAGTGGGGGACAGCATGATTAAGAATGAACGATTCTCATAAGATTGGTAATAGCGCTAGAAAGGCTATAAATAGCTGGGAAATGGCTTCCCTAGAATGTTTCTCTTCTCAACTTTGTTTTGTTTTCTCTTTTTCATTTTCATTTTCTTCAGTAACTTGAAGAAGGAATAGCCATGGAAGGTTCTGCATTAAGCAAACTTCATGAGGATGGAGATGGAAAAGTAGGGAAACCAGTAAGTTGGTAAGATTCTTAGCCTCTCTGTGTACTTAAGAATAGGCAAATGAAGTTATGGACTTCAGAACCATTTTAAGAGTTCTGCATTTTTATGAAAGTTTAAGTTTATGAGATGAAATACAAGTTTAACTCGTAAACTTTTTGTTGTAATGCTTAGCTTCTAGGAGAAGGGAAGCTCTGGCGTCCGAGAAAGCTAATATGAGGAAATGATGAAACTTCAGGTGAGTTCCAGACTCCAATCTTGATGTTATGATCTATGTTGTGTACGTATGCCATGTTTGCATAAACATGAAATATGATGATATGAGCATGCATTACATGACTGTGTGAAAAACTTTAATGGGATAGATGAAGTTAGGATGGGAAATGGAGAGTGACCCTATTAGTTACCGTCTCGGGTGAAGCTTCGGGCCTTGTGGAGGGAACATTGCGGTTTTTGACATCAATGTTAGGTGGTGTAAATGAGATAATGGGAGTAAGATTTAGGAAATGAAATCATTGAATGGTATTTACCACGATGACAGTATGGACTGATCCTTCAAGGCGACACTGTGTTGACAGTGTATAACGTAAGACCATAGATGAAAGATGCTATATCAGCCTGATATGAGGTACGTAGCGTAAGACCATGGATGAAAGATGTTATGGCAGCATGGTACAAGGTAAAAGGTATATAGCGTAAGACCATGGAAGAAAGACACTATGGCGGCACAGTACAAGGTATAAGGTATACGGTATAAGACCATAGATGAAAGATGCTATGACAGCCAGGCATGATGAGTAAGACCATGGATGAAAGACTCCATGGCATCCACAGAGATAAGCCTGCTGAGACAGTAAACACAGAATAGATAAGTCTGCTGGGACAGTAAACACAGATGAATTTTGTCAGGATAGTAAACACGGGGTAAGTCCGTTGGGACGTGTGAAATGAGGTAAGAAAGGTTAAAGATCATAGCTCAGCTATGACAACCCATAAAGTCTGCCAAGACTATAAGTGAAGGGTATACTGCCAGTGCGCCAAGTATGGGAAACCACGCAGGTGGAAGGAGAGTTAAAAGAAAGCGTAAGTATGGTAAGTGGATCATGAGGTATCCGTCAAAAAAGGATGGAAGCGGCAAAGGTAGATGAGAAAGTCGGCAAGGCATGAACGATGACTTAATAAAAATTAAAGGAAGATAGGTTGCGTGAAAACTGGCATATTATGGAAATGAAAGAAGGGAAACTTATCCAAGGATCACGAGAAAGGGATCTGTCAAGAAGAGCCACCAGAAAGAGCTTAAAGAAGTGGTATGCAAGAAGTAGACCCCGTCAGAGGGTGAATAAGTGCAGTCCTAGGAAACTGGTGTCATCTAAAAAATAGAATTATTATTCTGTCAAAAAATAGTGACAATTTATTTCTAAGTATAAATTCTATTTTCTAGGAATAATAATTCTACAGGTTTATATAAGAGAGAGATTTACTTTTCCATTGGAAGTATAGTAACTAATTTTTTATTTGAAAGTGTTCGAATCCACACTTAAAGCAATTCATGGTATGAGAATAGCGAAGAAGGCTATTCGGTTAAAAGTCAAGAACGACAAGGATCCATCTAGCCCAAAACACAGGTGCGATTTTGGGAAAAGTTTATTACTATAAATATCAGAAACCAGCTCAATTTTTAAAATTTTATTTTTTTCGTTGTACAAAAAACCGTTTCCGAGCTGGATTTTATCTAACATGGAACATGTTTGAATAATTTAAAGCCAAGTTTAAACTATCATTAACATTTCCATAACACATCTAAACAATTTAGGGACTCAAAATATGTTGGATTATCATTCAAAAACCTCATTTAACACATGAACATATCCATCTAATGAAAATTATCCCAAGGTACAAATTGACATTAAGCATGCATGACATAGTTATGGAACCACTTAGTTACTTTACAAAAAAAAAATCAAATAGCTTTAATCCTATATACATGCCACCCTATTATCAATATTTAAGGTTCATACTCCTCACTCCTAACTTGATGATGAGATAAGGATGATGAGGGCCACTTCAAAATTTTGTCTTCAAAACAATCTTTACCTAAGTATTTTAAAACAACATATTAAGCTTGTAAAAGCTTAGTATGCACTAAAGAATTCAAACATTACCATTGAGTTTAATTAACTATTTTAACAAATAAATAAACAATTTAACATGATCACAGTAAATAGTCATAGTTAAAATACATAATAGCAACAAGGTTAATCTTTATTTTTCCACTTACCATACTTTTATCATTTACACATTGATTATGTATCATTCAATTTCGCACATCGTAGACTCGAGTGAACAAGGATAAATGGAATGAATTCAAAAACACAGGAGCACATAAATGCTAAATTAGGAGAACCAAAGTGTTAAATTGATTGCCTTTCTCCGTCCTCGCAAACAGGGCAAGAAATCAACACTAAGACAACAATAAAATCCAAATAATTATGTGCGATGTCTGCAAGTGTGACAAACCAATTGTAATATATTTGTATAATAGGGTATAATAGTACTCCGAGAATCAAACCCAAATGAATCAGTGATTAAGTGAATTCTAGATACAATGCAATTAAAGAGTCTAAACAATTACTCGCTAGATACTATAGTACAGGAAATCATTCAAGTGTTGGATTATACTAACTAACTAAAAGTTGCAAAGGACTAAATTGTAAAAGAAACAAACTACTTACCCATCAAATACAAATAAATACGATAGCAAAGACCAATTGGTTGATTTTCATGTGATTGGTTAACTTTTGAATTAGGGACTAAATTGCTATTACTTCTAAATTGACTCCACTTTACCTCATGGCCTTAACTTTACCAAATTAGACAAATTAGTTTGGTTTATCTCTCGACCTTATCGACTAACCTAGGACATACCGTATTCGTGCCCAATAAGATCTCCTCTCGGTCTCACTTATCTTGATTTCCCTTAGGGGTGTCAATCGTAAGTTTTCAAGTCCATACGATTTAGTCTAATTTTACAATTTAGTCCCCAAACCTAAAAATTAATTACCCAACATTTCCATCAATCAACCCCTGAATATTTAGCTACTCATAATTAGCAAGAAATCAAATGAAAATAACATTAACTTAAACCCTAAGCAAATCAATAAAAACCCAAGCTTTCTTGGAAAAGCTTGGATACAACAACAATGGTAGCAAAAGAAGTAAACAAGAAAATTAAAGGAGTGATTTTTAACAGGAAATTAAAAAAAAATTATTAGCATTAAACTAGGATTAAAATGTAAATACAAGATATTTAAAGGATTAGCTAAGTAAATAAAACCTAGATATAGTAATAACTAACTTAAACTACCAACTATGGAACCAATAAAGATAAGAAAATGTACAAGAAAATTAAACCTAAGCTATAAAGAAGAGAAGAGAAAACTAAACCCTAAAAGATGAAGAGAAAACTAAGAAAATTAAGCTAAGTCTAGTGTCTAAGTGGCTCTCTCTCTACAGCCAATATTTTGGTCTTCTTTAGTAGATATCAGACCTAATTTGTTGACCAATTTGCCTCTAAGTGTGTATTTTTTTATTGGGGGACATGTTGGACAAGGACTACTCTTTTGGTCATTTTTTGTCTCCCTTCAACAATGATATCGCGATACCAAGGGCTAGGTATCGCGATATCAGCTCTAGCCTTGAAACGGGGAAGTCTTTGGGAGCTAGGTATCACGATACCATTGGGAAAATACTTGATCTTCTTCAATTCAGCACTGTGGGGGTATCATGACTTTCAAGCTTCGATATCATGGTACCCCTCTTTTAAGCGATGCTTTCGCTCACATTCGGGCCTCCAATGACTCCCTATAACACTCAACCAACCATTAAGTCATTGATGGCACATTTGGCAATTTCGGGCCTCAAAAGTAATAATAAGTGCACTAATTCATTTATTAAAGCTAATAACAAAAATTAAGTAAAAACATGACAAAAACACTTAAATTGCTCGAAAACAAGCTCGTTAAGCAGATTATAAATTCAAGTGCACCAGAGTGCTAAATTCACAAGCGCACTATGATATTCCTAATGGCATGTCATCTATATCACTCAAGGTCAATACTTATCTATAAGGGATTTATCATTATGACAAATTCAATATTAATCACAAGCACAATCAAGTTTCATACTTTCATATGCATATATAATTTTCCAACATTTACAATTTAGTCCTTTTCTTTTTCACATATATTCTCATCAACATTAATCATATTCATTTACCGTTTCTATGGATTATTCACATACTAATTAAGTCTCAAGTACTTAAGTTCATGACATTACAAGTCCATTATTATAAAAATTGCAAACCTAATTAAGCAAGAAAAAATTCTAAAGTACAGACAAATTTAGCTAAATTAAACTTCCTTCAAGCTTTGTCTACTTGTTTCCCCTTGTCTACACCTATTCCACCTTCTTCCTTGTCTTTCTTTTCAAATTGCATCAACATAATAATCAATACACTTGATTCACATCACGATTTATACTCAAATACTTGAATTAAACATGATGCTAGTACTAAATCATGAAAATATTACCTTAGATCTTTAGTTTCTCACATCGTCTAGATTTTCTCTCTCTTCAAACATGAACCCACCACTTCTATAAAAAAAATCTAAGCTTGCTAGGTTGTGGGTAACTTGATTTAGCTAAGGTTTCTAAAGAAAATTGTTGATTTTAAGCTTGGAAGAGCCTTTAATAGGGAGGAGGACTAGATTGTAAAAGAAGGAAAATTTTCTCTTCTTCCCTATATTATAAACATGAAAGAGATGGAGAAAGATAATGAATCTTCTCCATATTTCATCTAAAATATCACCAATATTTTTAATCAAATAAAATAATTTAATAATATAATAATAGTAGTAATGATGATAAAAATAAAATACCATTATAACTAAAAAAAATCTATTCATCATCATTATCCACTAGATCTTGGTAAAATTACTCTCCATGTCTCATACATTTCACCACTAATTCAATTTAACCCTTTTCTACTTTACGTTTCTCACTTTGACCCCAACACTTTGTAAAAGCTTACAATTTTGTCTATACCTCAGGTTCATATCTTCCACTACATTAGTCTTTTAAATTTTCTCCAGTCTCCTACTACCTTCTCCACTAATACTTATAAATTAAAATTTATTTATTCTGAAAACTTTGAATCATAATTGCTCAAAATAACACAGTTACGGCCAAGAGGATTTCGAGGGTGTTACAAAATTCCTATTCAAAAATAAACTTGTAGATAGCTATGGGTAGGGTTGCATTCACAGAGATTGATAATAATCTTATTTCTTTAATAAACAAGAAAAATAAAAATAAAGGGATTTAAAATTAAAAATTAAAAATAAAACAAATTAAAAAGAGATTGTAAAATAAAATATAAGAAAATTAATGTGACAAAGCTCTAACCAAAGGTAAAATCTCTATTTGATTCAAGAGTTTGATCATTGATACAAAGATGACTTTTAGTGTTCATTAAAAATTTATTATACTTGTCGATGACCTCTTAGCAATCAATCTCTTCTTACCTTCTCGATAATTAAAATAGCTGCATTAATTATTTTCCTTCTCAATAAACAACTCTATAACGATCACTTAAGATTTAATCTATCAATAACATTAAGAATGAAACAAAGGCAATTCTAATCAATAAACACACAATCAAGGTTTATTTAAGTTAGATCGCATAACCACACAACATAAAATGCATATCTCTGTCGTACCTATCTATGCTGCTTGTTGCAAATATTAGAATAAATTAAATAATTACAGATTTAATAAATCTAATTGGCAAGTCAAATATTCTCAATAATTGAATACGGATCCAATATCCAACAAACCTGAATATATTTAATTAAACCATAAGACATGCAAATAGTAAAGAATAAAAAAAAGATTAAGAACAATTAGATCTCACAAACTTTGTAGATTCAAACTTTTAATTTTTTTTACTAGAAAATGGTTTAGAAATCCAAAAAATAAAGAAAACACAAAAACAAAATAATACTAAGAGTGGCTATGTCTAGGTATTAATCTAATAATGTCTATTTATATGACAAAAACAACATGAGAAAATAAAAACGTGCCCTTAATTAAATAAAGCAAAATTTTCTAAATTTCTTGACAATTTTTGCATCAAATTGTCAAGCCAATTTTTTCCACCTTCCTAAAGTTTTTGGGGCTCGAGTCACAAACAACTTCAATTAGATATTTTGATCCCTTCAAATCAGTAAATTATGGGCCCAAAACAGAGCTTTGTATCTCAAGTTATGGCCAAAATACTGAACAGTGTTGTGTTGAAAGTCTGATATGTAAAAACTTGCCAAAAATAACGTTTAAGCTCACTTTTCCACAATTATTCATCTAAATCAATAATAATAAAAATATAAGTATAAATAAAATATAATACAAGTAAGAACTTAAATAGCATGATTCAAGAACAGAAATATTACAAATAAATAGGAAATTACGCACTTATCATATTACTTTGGTAAGAAGAAAAAAAAAGGTGAATCACTCATACTTGCTCTATCGAAGAACATCCAATGACAAGGCTTTTAAAACCACTAAACCGTGAGTAGGGATGACAATTCGGATTGCGGTTTTGGATATTCGCAGATATCCGACTTGAATTTTGCAAATTTGGATATTGCGAACTCAAATTCAGGTGTTAAGATTACTATTTCTTGTGGACTCAGAACAGATGTGGATAAACCCCCTCGCATCTATCATCCAGATCTAATTTCTACAATTATGGATCCGGATTTGAATATCTTATCCGATTTGAATCTACTAGTTACAAAATAAATGCTTCCAGTAAGATTTGAACTAAGGTTGTAATCAATCCTAGTTGAGCTCGAATTTTGTCAAGCTTGAGCTCGAGCTTAACTCGAAATTAAAAACTTGACACTCAGCTTGAGCTTGATTGAACATGAATTTTTTAATCTTAAACTTGGCTTGAGATATAATCGAGCTTGTTTACTAATTTTTGTACTGAAGCTCAAACTCGACCTCAACTCAATAATTAAGCTTAGGGTTAATAATATATATTAAGAGTAATAATGTAATTTAATAATATAAAAATATGAAAATTAGTTTGATAAAGCTTGCGAGTCATTCGAGTCAAGTATTACTAAACTCGAATTCGGCTCGATCAATAGCTTGAACTCAACTCGATAATTACCTAATCAAATTCAAAATTTTTTGAGTCAAACTCAAGTAGCTTGCAAGCACCAATGTCTCATTTAGACCCCTAGTTTGAACCCAAAACCTCTTTTTATACAAAGCTATGCTTTAACCATTAATACTTGCCTTAAACATAGATTATGATTTACACAAATTAATAAACTATCTTTAAAAACATAATAAAATACATTCTAAAATTAAATATAAAAAATTCTTATTAGAAAAAAAACATATCTTCTTTAATATATTATTCTCGTAAATTTCATTTAACCTCTTTTGAATCATATGTTTTTGTATCCATAAACCTAATCAAACAATGATATGAAATCATTCAAATCCCTAAATTTGTATTTATCCCCTTTATTATTTAATCAACTTAATTAGTTAAATTACTTTAAATAAAAAATTAATTAATATTTATGTAATTAAAATAAATATTATAAAATAAATTTATTTTATAATATAGGATATAATTACATTAAATACATATTATTATGAAAAAAATATACATGCATGTTTAACTACATAAATAAATCAATTTTTATATATAAGTAAACTACAAGTATATAATAATTATTATACAATTATAATATTATAATGTGCATTTTTTTACTCATGATATGCAACCTAAATCTTAAACTTGTAACTAATTTTACAGTAGATTATAATATATATAATCAACATTATGTAATTAAGGTAGATTATTAAGTTTAAACCCTAAACGTCTCACTAACTTTATGTAGATCATAATAGATACAATTAATATTATATAAATTAAGGTATATTACTAATGATATATGAGTTCAAACCTTGGAGACAACATTGTTAGGAGGGGTAGCTAGAAACCTTGAACATGGACCGTAAAACGGACATGAAAAGTACCAAAAAAAGTATTAATGATATGTAACCCTATATACAATTAAGATATTATAATGTGCATTTTTATATTAATGATATGTAATCCTAAACCCTAAACATGTGACTAACTTTATGATAGATTATAATCTATACAATTAGCATGGGTAAAGTAAATAAGCTATTTCGAATTTTCATGGAACTTTTAATTTTTTTGGATTCTTATGTTTAAGTTGTTAGGTACATTCAAGGATGGATCTAGGGGGCGCAGGGGTGGTCACCCCCCTTGGAATTTTCAGATTTTTGAATTTTATATATAAATTATCATGTATTTTAGATTTGGTGTCCACATTGTATAACATTCGTCCCCCTTGGCCAAATAATAATAATAATCAAATATTAATGTATGATGGGCTTTGAAAGACTAAACTTAAAGGTCCAATATGGACTTTAAAATCAAATTCCAGAATTAGTTGGTTTGGCCCATACCCATACATATTAGGTTAGTGATTTTCTTGTATTTTTATTTATATGTCTTGCTAAGGAACTATCTTCCTCTAGTAGGGTGCCGACACTATCGAGAGAAAAAGAAAGGAGTTTGATGTCGAGACTGAGAACACAGAGTAAAAAAATACAAATTATCTTCCTCTCGGCTCCTTACACAAAAGACCTCTCGGTAAATATTTTTTCATAAATTATGTTATTCATTTGACTTATTTTTATTTTATTTTTCCTAATATGTTTTCATTTAATATATTATTACAGACTTCAGGTTTTTCGATTAAATTATGATCAACAAAATAATCGAATCTTTTGTAAAGCTTTGCAATATAAATCGCATGATATACTAAACGCGATGCAGTTGGTGTCATAAACTAAAACGTTTCTCCAGAAATTCAGAGAACATAGGTGGGATCCTTTGTTTGAGAAAGTGAAGTTATTTTGTAAAGATCATGAGATAGAAGTCTCCAATTTAAGTGCTCCATACAAAGTTGGTCGAGGTGTCTTGCATCTAAAGAGATAACCTCACAATTGAGCATCACTATCGGTTTGATATATTTATTGCTGGTATTGATTTATCACTAATAGAAATGAATTCTTGCTTTAATGATGAGGTAGTGGATTTACTTGTTCTTAGCTTCGCTTTGGATCCACGCGATAATTACAAAGCTTTTCGGGTGGAAGATATCTACAAGCTTGTGAATGATTTTTATCCAGACGATTTTAAGGAGCAAGAAAAGCTACAAATGAAGATTAAATTGGAGCATTTTCAACTTGATGCTCATCAAAGCACGGAGTTGTAGAAAGCTTTTATAGTTGCTGAGTTGTTTCAAGTGTTTGCTAAGACAAATAAGTCAAGTATTCATCCTCTTCTTGATAGAATTACTCATTTTGTGCTAACTTTTCCCGTGTCCACTGCAACAACCAAACATCATTTTCAACGATGAAAATTGTGAAGTCAAGGCTTCGCAACAGAATGGAGGATGATTTTCTTTCAACTTACTTGGTGGCATACATCGAAAAAGAGATAGCTCAAGAATTTTCAATAGATTCGATCGTTGATGAGTGCAATCTTATGAAAAAAATAGAGGGTCTAACGTAGGACGCTCGTATTGAGAAATAGGACAAGGCAAAGTTTTTTTAATTTAATTTTTGGAATTATAATGATATTTATGAAATTTTTAGTATATTTATTAGTTATTCTTTTTTTTCATATTGAAAAGAAATCTTTAATTTTATATAATGTGATTTTTTTCTTCTAATTTTTTTACAGTTAAATTGTTCATACTTTTTAAAAAACATTAAATTGATTTGTTTGATAAGAAAAAAAGTATTCGAGAAGAATTGATATTTTTTATATTAAAAAAAAGTCGTTCAGATTTAGAAGTTTCGCCCTCTTGGAGTAAAATTTTGGATCCATCATTGGGTACATTTAAATTGTTGTAAAATGATTGTGTTTAATTTGTTTGGATTGTTATTCAACTATTTTTGTTAATTTGCATTTATTATTACCTATAAATAAATTGTATTTAATTTTTTTGTTTGAATTTATATTATTTAGTGGTTTCAAATATAGATGTTAGAATTAAATAACCCGAATCTTTATTTAAATAAAATATTGTGGTAAAATAAAATAAAAGTAAAATCCCTATAGAATTATACTTCTTTTATTTTATTTTAGAATAAGGTTTTTTAAACCTTATTAAACTCCATCTATTTGATATTGATTAGAATAAGGTGTTTCACTTCTTTTAGAATATGGTTTTACAAGCCTATAAATAGATATAGTCTACTCCTCTTGTAATTATTCGAATTCGACATAGTGAATTTTCTTCTTCTCTTCCCGTGGTTTTTTTTTCGAAAGGGTTTCTACGTAAAATCTGTGTGTTCTTTATTTTTATTTCTATTTCTATTTTCTTTGCAATATATTGTCATTATTGATATTTTATTTTTTTACAAATTGGTATCAGAGCTTCCGGGTTGTTCATCTCAATCTCAGTAATGGCGTCTTTGAAGTATGAAATTCCGTTGTTGGATCGCAACACCAGATTCGCATTGTGGCAGATAAAGATGCAGGCAGTTCTTGCACATATGGACTTAGAGGAAACTCTGTTAGGGGTAGGTAAGATGTCTTCAACATTAAGGGAGAAAGAGAAGAAGCGCAAGGATCGAAAGGCGTTAACACAGTTACATCTGCATTTGTCTAATGAAATTTTACAGGATGTGATGAAGGAGAAGACCATCACTGGATTATGTAAGAGGTTGGAATAAATATGTATGCCGAAAACTCTAACTAGCAAGCTACATATGAAGCAACGTCTTTATGCTTATCGTTTGGAGGAAGGTGCATCTGTGCACGAACACTTAACAATGTTCAAAGAAATTCTCTCAAACTTGGAGGTCATGGAGGTTCAGTATGATAATGAAGATCTAGGGTTGATTCTACTTTGTTCGTTACCCCCGTCTTATTCAACCTTTAAAGATACGATTTTATATAGCCGCGAGTCTCTCATAGTTGATGAGGTTTATGATTCTTTAACCTCGTATGCTAAGATGAAGCATCTTGTGGTTAAAACTGACTCTTGGAGAGAGGGTCTAATTGTTCGTGGAAGACAAGAACGAAATGCTGATGATGATCGTGGAATGACACAGGTATGGAATCCTCGCAGTAAATCTAAGGGTAGATGAAAGTCTTCAAACAGAGGTAAAACTTGTAACTTCTGCAAGAAGAAATGGCACATTAAATTTGAGTGCTATAAGCTACAGAACAAGATCAAAAGAGAGGTTGTGAATCAAAATGGAAAACAACTAGAAAATTTTGGTAAAGTTGATGTTGTAGAAAACTACAGCGATGGTGAACTTCTAGTTACTTCTGTCAACAATTCTAAAGTGAGCGAGGAGTGGATCCTTGATTCGGGTTGCACCTTCCACATGAGTCCCAATCGGGATTGGTTTACAACTTACGAAACAGTGTCTGAAGGTATTGTTTTGATGGGAAATAATGCTTCATGTAGAATTGCAGGTGTTGGAACAATTAGAGTTGAGATGTTTAATGGAGTTGTCAAAACACTTAGTGACGTATGACATGTTCCAAAATTAAAGAGAAATTTAATTTCGTTGAGTACTCTTGATTCAAAAGGGTACAAATACACAACTGAAAGTGGGGTTTTGAATATTTCCAAAGGTTCCCTCATTGTGATGAAAGGGCAGAGAAAGACTGCCAAGTTATATGTTTTGTAGGGTTCTACTATTACTGGTGATGTAGCTGTCTCATCCTCTTCCTTGTCAAATGATGATATTACTAAACTTTGGCATATGCGCCTAGGGCATATGAGTGAGAATGGCATGGCAGAATTAAGCAAAAGAGGGCTTTTTGATGGGCAAGGAATTTGCAAACTGAAGTTTTGTGAGCACTGCGTTTTTGGGAAGTAAAAGAGAGTTTGATTCACTAAAGGAATTCATAACACGAAGGAAACGTTGGAGTATATTCATTCTGACCTGTGGGGAGCCATCTAGAGTACCTTCGAGAGGTGGAGCTAATTATATGCTAACTTTTATTGATGATTTTTCTAGAAAAGTGTGGGCGTTCTTCCTAAAACAGAAAAGTGATGTGTTTTCCGCATTTAAGTCTTGGAAAACCATGATTGAAAAATAGACGGGAAAGTAAATAAAATACCTCCGCACAGACAATGGTTTAGAGTTTTGTTTTGATGAATTTAATAAATTGTGCAAGTCAGAAGGGATCGTGAGACACTTGATAGTTCGCTATACTGCACAGCAAAACGGCATTGTAGAACGGATGAACAAAATGATCATGGAGAAGGTTCGATGTATGTTGTCAAATGTCAACTTACCAAAGTCATTTTGGGTCGAAGCAACCTCTACTGCATGTGTTTTGATCAACCGATCTCCATCCGTTACCATTGAGAAAAAGACTCCACCAGAGGTACGGTTGGGTAATCCTGCTGACTATTCTGATTTAAAGATTTTTGGTTGTCCTGCGTATGCTCATGTTGATAATGGAAAATTGGAACCAAGATCCATTAAATGTGTTTTTCTTGGTTATAAAGCTAGTGCAAAAGGGTATAAGTTATGGTGTCCTGAAAATAGAAAAGTTGTGATTAGCAGAGATATTGTTTTTGATGAAACTGCTATGCTACCTAACTTATCTCTTAAAGACTCTTCTAATAAAGAAAATCAAAAGCAAGTGGAGCATTGGATTAATACAGAATCTATAACAGAGTCGACTACTGAAGCCATTACAATAATTTAAAATAGAGTTGCTTCTTCACCACAATACTTTATCGCCAAAAACATAATTAGAAGAGAAATTAAACCTCCAAAGAAGTATGATGATGTTGATCTAGTTGCTTATGCTTTAAATGTGGCTGAGGATATAGATGTAAACCAAGAGCCATCTAATTATTCTGAGGCGATTAGTTGTGAAGACTTAGAAAAGTGGATGTTTGCTATGCAAAAGAAGATGGAATCACTACACAAAAATAAAACATGGGATCTTATGGAACTTCCTAAAGTTAAAAAGGTTGTTCGTTGTAAATGGGTGTTTAAGAAGAAAAAGGAGACTCCAAGAGTTGAAGAACCCAGATATAAAGCAAGGCTTGTTGCAAAGGGTTACAGTCAAATTCCAGGAGAGGACTTCACAGATGTGCTCTCTTCAGTTGTGAAGTATAGTTCGATTTGAGCTTTGCTTGGTATTGTGGTCATGCATGATTTGGAGCTTGAACAGTTAGATGTAAAAACTGTATTTTTGCATAGAGAACTTGAGGAGGATATTTACATGTAACAACCAGAGGGATTTACAATCTCAGAAAAAGAGGACTATGTTTGCTTGCTGAAAAAGTCCCTTTACGGTTTGAAATAGTCACCAAGACAGTGGTATAAGAGGTTTGATTCATTTATGACTTCTCATGATATTAAAAGTAGTAATTTTGATAGTTGTGTTTACTTTAAGAAAAACAGTGATGGTTCTTTTGTGTATCTACTCTTTTTTGTTGATGACATGTTGATAGCAGTAAAAGATAAATGAGAGATAAGAAAAGTCAAAGCCCAACTAAGTGAAGAATTTGGGATGAAAGTTTTGGGACCAGCAAAGAATATACTTGGTATGGAGATTCTCAGAGATAGAAAAACAAGTAAATTGTACCTAAGTTAGAAGGGGTACATTGAGAAAGTTCTTTGCAGATTCAATATGCAAAATGCTAAGCCTGTTAGTATTCATTTAGCAGCCCATTTCAGACTTTCATCGGCTTTGTCTCCACAATTAGTTGATGAGATTTAGTACATGTCACATGTTCCATACTCTAGTGCAGTAGGATCTCTCATGTATGCCATGGTTTGTTCACGTCCAGATTTATCATATGCAGTTAGTGCAGTTAGCAGATACATGGCGAATCCTGGTAAAGAACATTGGAAAGCAGTTTAGTGGGTTTTAAGATACTTACGAGGTACTTTTGATGTTTTCTTATAGTTTGGAAGAACTAGAGATGGAGTCATTGGGTATGTTGATGCTGATTTTGCTAGAGACCTCGATAGAAAAAGATCTCTCACAGGTTATGTCTTTACAATCGGAGGTTGTGCAATCAGTTGGAAAGCCACTTTGCAAACTATAGTCGCTTTGTCAACCACTGAAGCTGAGTACATGGCGATTACTGAGGCTTGTAAAGAAGCTATTTGGTTGAAGGGACTCCAATGAAGACATTCAAATCAATACGGTATTTTGTGACAGTCAGGATGTCATCTTCCTTACAAAAGATCAAATGTTTCATGAGAGAACAAAACACATTGATGTTCGGTATCATTTTGTTTGTGATATCATTGCTCGTGGTGATATTGTTGTGAGCAAAATTAGTACTTATGAAAATCCTGCAGATATGATGACTAAGTCACTTCCTATAACCAAGTTTGAGCATTGCTTAGACTTGGTTGGTGTCCATTGTTGAAGATAAACCCTTAAGGGGTTTTATGGAAGAGGTGGAGAACTTGTTCGTTGAGAGTTCGCGATGAAAAACTTGTTCATTAAGAATTCGTGTCAAGGTGGAGATTGTTAAAATTAAGTGACCTGAATCCTTATTTAAATAAAATATTGTGGTAAAATAAAATAGAAGTAAAATCGCTATAGAATTATACTTCTTTTATTTTATTTTAGAATAAGGTTTTTTAAAATCTTATTAAACTCCATCTATTTGATATTGATTAGAATAAGGTGTTTCACTCCTATTAGAATATGGTTTTACAAGCCTATAAATACACATAGTCTACTCCTCTTGTAATTATTTGAATTTGACATAGTGAATTTTCTTCTCCTCTGCCCGTGGTTGTTTTTCTGAAAGGGTTTCCACGTAAAATCTGTGTGTTCTTTATTTTTATTTCTATTTTTATTTTATTTGCGATATATTTTCATTACCGATATTCTATTTTTTACAATAGATTTTTGTGGATTCATATATTCAAAATATAATTGAAAATGTTAAATTCGGATTTCTTGCGTATTCGAATATTTGCCAGATAACGATATTAATTCGAATTCAGATTTGAATAGTAATACTCAGATACTTTACGGATTCAAATTTGGACAGATTTACAGATTCATATAATTTAAAAATTGAAGATATCTGACTCGTTGTCATGATTACCCGAGCTAGCCTAAACAATACTAAAAAATCTTTATAGGTCCAACACAACAAAAATGGGAATGCTTTAAAAAGTATGTCACATTTTGTGCTTTTTCTCCAACAACACAATACTTTTCATTGCAATCCTCTCTTCTAGTCCCCCATCGAGAGCTAAAACCCCAGATAACATTTATAAACTTACGTATAGCAAAATATGTTGCATTGTCTACCTTGTTAAAATCCTTTAACTAGTAAACATTCCTTCTCTCTTTGGCAGGAGGTAATACAAGGATCCAACCTTTCTTTTGCATGCAAAAATATGGGAAACAACCCTAATAGATGGCTTCCACCTTTGGTCACAACATCTTAAAACATAAGTTTGTAATATGTCCCGAGTTGGTTAAGGTTTGTCATACAAATTTAAAATGTCCCCAAAGAATGGGTGTAAAAGAAAATGAAAACATGCTTCTAAATGTATAAGCAAAAGTAGAGGCTATTCTCCTCCATTTGTGTGATCTTACAACATTGTATACCATCAACCACAAAATCTCCAACAAATTCCCTTGAAATTCCCAGGTCCTTAGCAATTATAGCAACATCAGCCATATCTACATCCTAGGTTATATTGTCAATAGTCGTGGATGGTGAAAGAATCCTAGTTATTTCCTTACTTTTGTTATTGCTAGCCTTTGAAGAATGATAGAACAAAGAATTCAAGAGAGATGAAGAAAAATGGAAGAAACTGACCTCGTATAGAGATTGAGATTAAAACTTCCACAATTGTAACAACTTTCCACGAAATATCCTTGAAGATGTTTGAGGTTCCTTTGGAAATTACTTTGACAAATCGTTGCAATGAAGGTTTGTATTTGAGAAAATAAAGGCCCACTAAACTTGCACAAATCAGCAAAATTAAAGATGAGGCTCAATGACTATGATAATCCAACCATTCAGTGGCACGTTCTTTCATATCAAACTTGCCTTCAGCATTTATTTAGCTTATTTAATAATATTCTGAAAGTCATGCTTTATCATTGTTACTCTTAAAAAAAAGTCTTTCCATTGGATGGATAACCTCCATTAAAATAGGCTACTCAAATATGTAATAATTTATTTAAGGCAAAATGAATTTTTTACAGAGTCTCACACATAAAAAAAAAATTCACATGATGCTCTCCACAAACATTAGAGATCTTTCGCACTCATTCATCAAAAGGGAGAACTATTGTTATATCCACACAAAAATGGACCAAGACCTAAATAAGATCCAAGAAAGCAGAATGCTTACATGAGCTCACGCTTTTTAACATCCAAGAGCTTAATCCATATGTGGCAAAGAGGGTTTCTCTCCATATAACAAGAGAAGCTTTTACCTTGAAGTGTGAGTTACTAAGCTTCCCTATCAAATAAGAGATGTCACGTCAATCAATCATAGTAAATTTGGAAATTGAGGCTCCGTTTGGATGGGCGGTGTGTTTAGCTCTGGTGAAGTTAAAAACAGCGGTGGCAGTGAGATTAGTTACTGTAGCGGTGAGATTGAATACTGTAGCAGTGAGATTAAAACAGCGGTAGAGTATGTGTTTGGATTCAAACGCAGCTGTAGCGATGAGGTGAAAATAGAAAATTGACTTTTAAGGACATTAGATTAAAAATGATATATAATAGAAGTTTTTAAAATTATTTAACAATTATAAAATTAATAAATTATTAAAAATTATTAAAATTATATTTATTTTCAATAATAAATAATTAAAAATGAATTAAAAGTAGAGAAAAATTCAAAAATTTATTTTATTTAATATTTCAAAATTAATCATATATTTAATTATAGGGGTTTAATTCATTATTGAAAGATTATTGTTGTTGACATAGCAAGAATGTCAAACACCAGACATAGCAAGAATAAAAAAAAGGTATACGCTGAAATAGAATGTTGTTGACATTTTAAAAAGTATTTGTAACAAGCTCCCTGACAATTTGAACATCACCAGACAATGAACACAAGAGAATGAAATGCAGATCAGCATACATACAACATAGCATTTTAAAATACAGCATAAAACTGAATTCATCCTGTGCACCATACTTTGCAACAAAAGAAAACCATTCAAAACAAAGACTTATTGATCAGACCATTGAAGAGTCATAAAAGAAGTCACAGGAGTCTAACAACAAAAATTCCCACTACAAGCATCTTTAGAAGCAAAAGTTTGCAGCATTGATCATAAAACATTTAGCTAGTGAATTCACTCAGACATGCATTTCATTATATCACTAAAGGACCAACTATCACCTAACGATCCATAAAATGGAGCAACAATAAACAACAATTTCAAGTATTGTAAAAAAATTTAAGACCAATCTCTTCCTGTTCACAGCATCTGATTGAGATTTGAGGAGCTCATGAGACCAAACTATGCCCTTAGACTCTTGTTCCTTCTTCATAGACTTCAGTTTTACATTCTCCAAGTGTCTCTCAGTTTCACTGTTTGAAGTACTTGAATCTTGAGACAATGACTCACTATTTGATGAATCACCTTCTGAGTCCACTTTATCATCTCCATTTGTAATCGTAATGTATTATGCATAAAGTACATGTTATACAAGGATTGATCATACCGCCCCAGAGTAATCTCTTCCACCACAAAGTAAAAACATGCCATCCGAGCGGGCACTAGCAATCGCATACCTATAACAAAAGTAGAGGTAATTGGAACATCTAGAACGCAAATTGTGCAAACATACACAAGTTGATGGCTTGTTTATATTATTGAAATAAACAAACTCACATTCTAGCAGAAGGCCTATCGCCTTCAGGGTTTAGTCTCTGCCATACATATGGTTTCTGGCCAGTATCCAAAGCCCATGCATCTGAAAGAACTTATTTTCCTATTTAAAAATAAAAGAACCATTACTCAAATGTTAATGCAACCAAATAAACATCACCAAGAGGAAATCACCGGATGAACACGAAAAATCACAAATTGACAATGCTTTGATCTTAGTTGCCACATAATAAGACAAGCAATATATATAAGTCATTCCAAAGGATTTACTAGCATAAGGATATTGCTGTAGAAGAATGAAGAATGATCATCAAAATGAATAAGTTGACCAATATCCAAAACTTCTTGTTTCAATGCATTCAGGTCACTTTTAACAAAATTAAATAAAGCTGGAAAGTGAAATGTTCATACCATCATTGCCGCTTACAGTGACAAGATATCTCAGTGCAACCAAATCCATAACATGGCCATAGCGAGGTCCAGGTCCCTGCCCTTGCACAACAACTCTAGCCAAAAATAAACCGCCAAATTGGAAATATAATTAGATTATATCAAAACAACAGCAATTCGCGATGAGAAATAGCCGAAAACCAAAGAACTGGAACTCACCGATTCCATTTAAACTTATCATTGGTCAGATCAAGCACGTAAAGATCATCAGTAGAATGACCAGCTGGTCCTATTCCACCCTAGCCAATGAAACAAATAAACCAATAAAATAACCAATACACCATAAAATGATATAAATGCAGCAATCTTTAGTGATGATTCTGCTGTTTTACAGACCTGAAACACAACCATGGTGCCAACCGCGGCTGCAGCGTGAGCAGCCCTAGGTGAATGCGGCTCTCCAGCTAGTCTGATTCTGCAGTTTCATGGCATCGGTGTATCTCAATTCACCAGCAATAGTTGAAATCTGCAAAAGGAGAAATGCATGTTAACCCACCACCATCACCTTGACCAAACTGATTTGCAACCCAAGGGGAAGGGGAAAGAGGAGAAGAACAGTAACCAAACATCAGAAGAAACAAAAGAGGAAAAGAAACAAAAGAAATAATATGGGTAAAAGAGGAAAAGAAAAAGCAACTGAAGTTGCTAAATTCTTACCAGACCAAAAATCGCCAGTTGATTTGGGGCTGACCAGCGTGGTGGAGGCTGCTTCTCACCGGACTGGCATGTTGAACCAAAAGGCTGACTAGTGAGGTTGCTGCCATTCCCCCCCCCCCCCAACTGCACCTCACTAGCATGCAATGACAAACTAAAGGAGCCCTGAGTTTACCTTAGGTTTGACCTTTCTATTTAGCTTTCCCTTTTATAAAAATATTGAGTTATGACTTGTTTAGTAATACTTAAAAAAAGTATTTTTGGCTTGAAAAACATTTTTTTTAAAAAAAGTTATATTAAACAAGTTATTTTTGATTGAAATTTTGAGCTTTTGAAATAGAAAAGTTAAAATTTTTAACTTTTTCTATCCCAAAAGCATTTTTAATGCTTAATTACTTTTTCACACCTCCAACAACATAGTATTTTCCCTTTCTTTTTTTTTTCTTTGTTAAAACCATTAATTAAAAATAAAAATGTATTTTTTAAAATAATATAAATGTGTTAATATCTAATTACAAATATTTAATGGTCATATTTAAAATATAGTTTATATATTCTAATTAAATTTTATAAATAATTAATATTTATTGCTTAAAAATATTTAAAAATTATATTTCATATATTAAAAAATTAATAATAAGTCATAATAAATTATTTTTTATATTCTTACTAAAACATAATAATATTAACTAATTTGAATATTATTTAAATGCATATTTGTTATTTGATAATATCATATCTAAAATGGACATTTTAAAAACAATACTAAACACTCAAATCTTAAACTAAATTTATCAAAAATACTTCTCAAAATACTTTTCCATAACACTTTTTAAAAGTACTTTTTAAAAACATTGCTACTGGCCCTTAGTATCAAAAAGTGTCGCTTCGACCCTCTTAGTATCACCCTATCATACAACTCTTTAACAACCCAACTTGCTACATAAAGACATCAACAAACAACAAATAAGAATATAAGTGAAAGGCTTCTTGAATATAATCCATATTTCTATGATCAAGTTTGAAACATGACTACCCACGGAAACAAGAATGGACATAATTATGTGGTCGAAATTGAGGTAACTGTAACTTAAGATCAACAAAATGTAGCTGTTCGGAATAGGAAAGAACAAAGTCTTTCCTCATTTCATGGCAACCAGAACCAGTGTTCACCTTATATTAAGCTTTTAATTCAATATCTAATTAAACCAGTAATCTTGCAAGATTTGATTTTTTTTTTGTTAATATGTAAGCATAAACCAAAAGGCCCAAGCTTTTCACAGAATTACATGATCAAAAGATCAGTGCAGTAGGCAGAAGTGTAAAGTTGAGAGTTTGCTTGGAACATTTTTATATTTGACAAAGGCCCAGTAGAACCAAGATTGATAGAATTGTGCTAGCTCAGGGCACCTAAAGTGTTGGTATCCTAGGTAATATCTTATCAAACTGTCGGCAACCTATTTACCAAGTGTGTGTGATCAAGCACGCCCTCAACTTTTGATCTTGCCCCTTCATTTTCAATGTTAGGGAGAAATTTATGACCATCTATTTTATTTACCCTCATATCTGTCACCGAATCAAACAATGTCTACTCTTGTTTTGTCGGCATATAGTTAAAATGTGCTACAGTACATACAGATAATATATGATTATTCCAGTTGATTGAGTACTCATTAACGTTTTAGAAAAGAATTAAAGTTCGAGTCTTATTATCAATCTCATTTGATGTCTGATCCATGAGTACCAAAAAACAATGAATGCAATAGATGAAATAAATCCTTTGGCACAGATTTTGGTGTACAAAAGTCAAAACCATGGAAGGTGGTCCAGTTAGTTTTGGAGAGCCAAAACATTACATTTAACCACAAGGAAGCGGCCAAGGTTTTCACCTTAGCTGCTACAGCAGCAGCAGTAGCTGTAAGTTCGTGCACCTAGGCAAAATGAAAGGTGGTAATGGGGTATGGGAGGTGGGTCCTTTCTGCATCACCAAACTGCAATACCGCCGAAACCATCTACTGAACAAGGTTGGCAATGTCAACTGCATTTTATGACACAAAACCAAACAAAGCTTAAGCTTTTGTGTAGATAAGGCACCTGCAAAATGATAAATGTTGGCTAAATATTAGCTATGCTCTAGTCTTCCATGGCCCCTACCATTTAAGAACATGATCAGTCAGCCATATAAGTCCATATCATAATCTGGCTTTTTATGTGGGAAGTTCAAAGCAAAACCAACATACATTCCTCTTTCCATCACTATTAGTAGTACTGGAAGGACATCCTTCTCTAGTCTTTACCCTAGGTGCTCAAACATTCCTGCTTCATTTCAACTATAGTTTTCTGCATATGGTTTCTCCACAACTAAAGTTTTCAACTTTCATACGCATTGAAAACCAATTCTTTGTCAAGATATGGAAAGAGACACCCTTTTTTATCTATGATGAAGTCCAAGGGGAATATAAGGCCCAAAAAATAAGCCCAGGAAATTAAGGGGTGGCTAAACCAGTAACCAGAGTAAATGCAAATCTGGGGTTGTCTCGTCTCTGCACTCGGCTCCCTCACCTCCTTGGAAAAGCCTAACCCTTAAATCCTTTGAATTTGTATCTCTAAGCCATTGACATTATCATATAATCAGATCCATTGTTAACTCTTTTATTTGATCGTAATTCCTGGTAGAGAAAAAAAGAAGAAGGGTAAGGGGAGCCCCCTGAAATTCTTCTTATAGCTGGTGAGTGTAAACAAACACGATCTCTTTTTCTTTAGATTTTTAAGTCCCTTTTTTTGTATTAATATTTGATGAGATTTACGAATTGGGTTTTGTATTTTGCTTGTTTCTAGATCATTTCTCAATCACATTTTTGTTCTTTTTTCTTACTAACTATTACTTTGTATGTTTTTGCTAATCTCTGTTTTGTCAATACCTTGCTTAAATTCATGGTTTTTAAGATTTGATCATATCAAAATCGATTTTTTCTGCTCTAATTCATTTGGATATTCTAGACTTAGTTATAATGGTTCGGTGCTTTTAAGGTTTTTTTTCTTCTTTTATGGAAAGAGTTAACTGGCTGTTCCATATATGAACTTGGTTCTAGCCTTTTAGTCAATTGCAAAATATAAAATAAAAGGGCAGTTTGCTTGGTGATTTAGTTTCTACTGGTGTCTCTTTGATGCAAAACTGAGTCTAGTATGCTATAATTTGATCTCTCTTTGCAAGATGCAGATGCTCTACTTTATGATCAAGAGCATATTTTTTTTTCTTTGAATGTTGAAATTGATTTACTTGGATCTATAGCTTACTTCCTGCTCAAAGTTCTCTAGTTCATACAATCAGAGTTTCTGTGTTTCAGTGAATTTTTATGAGCTGTTGACATAGCAGTAAAAGTTTTCAATCCTTAAATTTAACTCTTTAAATGACTCCTATTGAAAAATATATGAAACCTTTTAAAGACTGAGTTTTTCAGCATCTCTAATGATTAAAACAAAGAATAAGACAAAAAATAACTTTTTAAAAGAATTCTTACATTTAGAAGTGAAAGCACAAGGGCTTGTTTATATATGAAGTTCTATGTTGTTTCCGTACCATGGTCCAGTGGTAATATTCAAAAGATTGAACTATCACATGTTATCTTATAAGGTCTAGTGCATAGTTGATGCATATTATTCAATCAAACATCTTATATTGCCCTTGCAGATGATTTATTGCTTATGATTGATTTCATAGCTTTATAATTGCTGTTCAAAAGATCTTATCAATTATCAGTTCTTTGCTTCCAAATTTGGCCTCTAGTTTTTTGTTATCTAATGACACTTATATCTGTTAACTTTTAAAGTTTATACAAAAATGATGTGATGTTTTACTGGTTAAGGGCAAGGACTAAACATAGGATTAGGAATCTTAGGTGAGCTATTAATCTGTCACGGTTGTTGGGTGAGTTGTGTTTTTATTTCCAATCGATTATTTGGATATTTCACATGAATGATCTGGCATTTATAATATGTCCTTGTTTTGAGCTTCTAAAATCTAAGCAGTAGGAGCTTAACTGGGATTTCAGGTGCGAGGCAAGGTGTTAGCAAGTTGGAGAGATCAAGGTACTGTTCCTTGCCTTCTAAGGAACTATATAATTAAAAGACTTTAATGAGTTGCATATTACTTGTTTCACTTAATTGTTTGCTTTTCAAATTCTGATAAATATTTTACTTGTCTTGAATATTTTAGTCGGAGACAGACAGTTGTTTTACCCTGTACTGTAACGATTAGTACTTTGGTTGGTTTTACATGAGGGCCCTCCTCTTGTTACTGCAGGAACCATAACGTACATATTCACTAGGAAAGTGATTAGTACTACATGCGTAGGGCGCTCAGGATAGATTTGTCTATGTTGCAGGAGGGTGAAAGTGGAGTAGAGTTTATTCCTTTTTTATTCAATTGACCTAATATTTGCTTCACAAGAAAGGTATTTTTATTCATGTAAGCAATTGCTGAATGACACATTTGTACTCTTTATTCCTATTTTAGCTTCCTTTTCCAGCTTGCCTTTATTCTTTTCTTCGGTAAACCCGTTTCTGTTCTTGAACAGGATACAAGGTTGGTGCTTCTTAGGTGATAACTTCGAGTACCAGAGAAGAAACTTAATTCCGAGTGCTTTTCATTGTTGATATGGTTATATAGAGTGACACTCGTAGGAAGGTTGTAAAATGGCTTTTGTTTCAGAGGAAGAAAAAACTGAGGATTACCTTTTCAAGATCGTACTAGTTGGTGATTCAGCTGTTGGGAAATCGAATTTACTTGCAAGATTTGCTAGGAATGAATTCTACCCAAATTCAAAGTCAACCATAGGAGTAGAGTTTCAAACTCAGAAGTTGGATATAAATGGGAAGGAAGTTAAGGCACAGATCTGGGATACGGCTGGTCAGGAGCGCTTCAGGGCCGTTACATCTGCATATTACCGAGGTGCAGTTGGAGCTCTTCTTGTGTATGACATCAGCAGACGACAGACTTTCGATAGCATTGGTAGATGGTTAAATGAACTTCAAAGTAAGAACCATGATTAACTTTTGTGCTTTTGTTGATTATACTTATAATGCATACGCAAACCCTCTCATCGTGAATCTCGTTTCTATAATTTTTTACCGAAACTCACCAATCCAAAATGGGTTAAATTTTGTTTTCTGACTGTTGAGCCATATTGTCGCAAATTTTTGTAACTAGGTGGTGTTTCCTTTCCATGCCCAGCCACTATTATAGATTTGTTGTTTTTAGCCCATGCTGGCTAAGTACTGAATTGTGTGCTTTGACATTTTGAACAGCTCACTCAGACATGAATGTAGTCACCATTTTAGTAGGCAACAAGTCGGACCTCCGGGATGCCAGGGAAGTATCCACAGCCGAAGGGAAGGCCTTAGCAGAGGCACAGGGTTTATTTTTCATGGAGACTTCTGCACTTGATTCCTCGAATGTAGCGGCTGCATTTCAGACTGTCGTTAAAGAGATCTACAACATATTGAGCCGGAAAGTTATGATGTCTCATGAGCTCAAGAAGCAGGACGCACCATTGGATGGGAAGACCGTGGTTTTACAAGGGGATGAGAACCAAGAACCTGCTACTGAGGCACCCAAATCGGGTGGTTGCTGTTCATCCTGATGCTTATCCATTTTAACGATTTTCCATCAAGTTTCCACTGAATTTGCTGATATTTCTTCTTCTCCATGTCTTCATTTGTTTGAATAACATTTGTTTTTACTCGTTCATGCTTTGCTTTTATCATATACGGTGGCTGAAGAAGAGACTCATATGGAATAGAAATTAGAAGATGTAAATGAATTTGAGGGGGATTGGAAGGGGGTTAAAGAAAAGAAAATCAAATTTAGATGACTATAAATTTTCGAATGTTAAACATATTTCCTTCTTGCTTTCCACTTCCCCTCCACTTGTTCTTTCTACCCCCATTTTCCTGCAGGGCTTTTGTTTTCTACTGTTATGTAATATGATGAGACAGTGATTTACGTAATAAACCATATCTTTTTCCCTGAATATCTTCTTGCAAGGTATTATCTGTTTCGGTCCATTGGGTCTCATGGTTTTATCCATGAAAAGCACCTCATCGGTTGAAGGTGGTATAAACACTTGTATCCCCACCACTCGAATGAGCGCTCGTTGTTGTTAGTGACACGGTTTTGTTGACCAAAGATACCTCAAAAGTCGTAAGTTGAAGATGATATAAACCCTTGTATCTTAGGATCAACTTTAGTACACATCCAACGTGGGATTCACGACTCCTCTTAGGATGACCATAATGCAAAGCAAGTTCTAGAAAAATGGTGGGATTAATATCGTTCATTGCAACAATAATACTAAAAGGATAATTGAAGAATTCTTACAGAAGAGAAGAGAGGATTGTTGTGAAGAACAAGCTATAATATTCACCCTGTTGGCCAATTCAATTGGAGGGGATATAATAAGATAATTCTAAACTCAATTGATGATGTAAGCTCCTAAACATGGTTTAGCTAGGCAAGGCTTATAGCATCATCATGGTGACTCAAAAACTCGCCTCCTCCGTAGTAGGACGCCTCAAGAAATATCGTAAACTATTAGCAAGAACCTGCCAGATTTCATGCAATCAAACCACTCATTAAAATGACATCATAGCAAGCAATTACGATGTATGCCCTACCTTACCTAAATGATTAATACCATACATACAGATTGCAATTGTAGAACTCTACTTTGACCTTCTTTACAAACCCCGCAACAAATGTGCAGTATGGGTTAAACTTAGTGTTCATTGCTCTTTACCTGCTGCAGAGGCCTGATGATAGCTTTACCCTTGTAGCTGACGTGAAACTTTGCCTTTGCCAACAACCCCTATGTCTCAAAGGTAAAAGCGAGAAAACTAATATCATTAGGCTAATTCAAGATGACAACATACGGAAGAGAATGAGTAACTGGCTCACCTCAGTGTCGAACTCCCCAGACTCAACGGTGATGTTGATGTCAGTAATAATTTTGACAAGATCCACCAGCAACCCTGGACGGTCAGCAGTCTCCACATAGAGCAAGCTGAACCAAATTTATTTACGAAACAAAGTTATACAGAAATGAACCAATACTGCAAGCCAGAACATATCATCTCTTTCATTTTAATAAACAAGTATGGTGCCAAGGCCTATAATCTTAATTAAGCTATCAAAATTACAAAGGTAGTGAATGCATTTGACTACAGCATCCATTACCTACGATCAGGACCATCATCATCAACTCTTATGTGGGTTGCAATGTCCACATCAACCTGAGGAATCCCAGCAAAGCAAAATTTAAACCAAGGACCAAGGTTATTGTGGGATATCATTCTCAGCTTAATAGTTTATGGACAATTCATATCATTTATGATCAGCTGCATCAGTCTCTGTTGCAAGCATGGAAAATATCTTTTGGGATTACAACAAATTTCAACGTAACAGTCTTCTTGTAGCTACCGTAAAACTTGTTTCACCAAACATTCAACACAGGAAAATGCTGAACTTACTGAGTGAGCAGAAAAGATGAACTTTGCAAGAAGAATATACCTTTTCTTTTGGTGGCTCAACGCCGAAGGTTGCACCCATAGCTAACTGGGAACTTGATTCCTGGACCACAAATTAACATTTGATAGCTTTTACTAGGAGATTTCTCATTAGGAATTAGTAAAAAGGAATAGATGATTACTGGATGATATTCAAGTAAGTTGTTAATAATCGTCAAACGTATTGCCTCAAGCAGTTCTGGTTCCTCAACTTTCCTTCCAGTACTACTACAGAAAAGAACCAATGCCATGTTAGTAAAGTTGCATTGAAAATAGATATTATAACAATACAACTGATACTAACATTCACTTTTCATTTGAGTGTGTTTTATTAACTGCATTGAATTTCTGAAGTTGAATATCCCATGATTCTATTCGCTTTGCCACAATGACAAGATTTTAGTTCGAGAAAAATGAAGAGTTATAATTCTGGCCAATAATTCAAGGAAAATGGTGATATAAACTCTTGAAGATTCTAAAACTAAAACAATTTGTAATGCTTCACACGCTCACACATCATTCCATTGTCACGTTTGTGTTATTTAGGAGCATGTACAATTACAGCTTTAATCACTTAAAAATAATCCTAGACGATAATTATAAGAACTACTTATCATTAAGCCGAATTAGGGGAGGATTAACAACAAACAAGAAGAAAATTACAGTCATTAACTGCCGATAGCTAAACCTTACAGAAAATGTAAAATGCTATAAACGATCAACAAGTTTGTATTCTGTTTCCAAGAAAGTGCAAGATGAAGACAAGTTAAAAGGCATACGACTTACGCCTTAGTGATGGCAAACTTGTTATGCTTCCCAGATGAATCCAGATAGACATTTGCTTTAGAAACATTCAACCCCAGATTTTTTAGTGCATTCATCTGCAACTCATTCACTAATAGTTAGATTATACACGATAGATTCTTATCATACAAAAGTGAAGATCCAATATCTCATTAGGAAAAGCAAATTAAGTAAATGGATTTATACAGTATCCAAAAGAGCTCCAAGCCGATCGCCAAAGGTTATTTCCACTACGGTGGCATCTGGATCAGAGTCTTGGTCAATTATAACTTTGGGGGTTGGAACTGTATCAGTGTCCTGGAAACTTCCATCACTCTTCAAGGATACAACCATAAGAATAGGAACTTTAGCCAGTTAATACATAGTTAAAATTCAGCCAAATATATATACATATATATATCATTGTTCTTCCATACCTCCACAGCTGTGGCTGATGATGTTGCTCGTGGAATGATCCCCATCATTGAAAATGACAATCTAACACTGTAATGATTAAAAGTGAAGATGCAAATTAGCAAGAGATTAGGTATCAAGATACAAAAAAACTATCGAACAATGTTTAACAAGCAAAAATCCAGTTTAAAAGTAACCGTAGTAAATTGATGAAACATTTGGATGGGATAATTTGTGCTGTAAAATTGCAGCCAAAGCTAGACAAGCTGCAGTGTGTGTGTGTGTGTGTGTTTCTTCATTGGCATAAATGAAAGAGTCCCACGGGCCTTAAATTGCGATGTATGATTCAGTTCCTAACATAATGATTCGTTTCTTCTAATTGGAGACACCCATAAGCTGATTTATGCATTTCAGTCGGATTTACAAATGCATTGATGTTTTTACTTGAAGCAACAGAAAAGTCATCTTAAAGAGTACTCAAATCAACAATTTCAGCACCCAGAGTAGGAAGTATCCAGATACTAACCCTCCCCCCCACCCCCGCGCAAAAAAAAAAAAAGAAGCAGCTAAATTTAACAATGAACTGGATTGAAGAAAGGTACCTTCTTTTCTCAAGAATGTTGGGTGGTGTGGTGACAAAGGCAGCAGACCAAGAATGGTTTTTGAAATCAAAAACAGGAAAATTAAGCTTGTTAGTGTTGCTTGAAAAGTATACACCACAATTAGCAGCAGAAGCCATAGCCACAGCCATTATAATAGAACAAAAAAAAAGCTGAAGCTGAAGAAAGGAGAAAATGAAGAAAAAAAAAAGATAAGGAGATGAGAAAGAAGCAGCAAAAACCAAAGAAAAATGTTATGTGAGAAGGTTCAAGAAATGAGAGTGGGATCTCGTTTTATCCGCCATGAAAATGAGAGAGAGAAAGAGACGTCTCACATATTTTGCTCCTCTCTTTTTAACTTTTTATTCCTTTTTTTTTTTTTCTGAATTCGGTTAATAATAAGCACACGACCCAATCTTAGTCCTTTTCTGCATATATTATATACGATCAGGAATGAGAGTGTTAAGATGTAAATGAAGGTGCAAACTTTGGGTTAAATAACTTGGTGAAACTGTTGCCATCAAATGGTGGAAATCAATAGGTCTCTTTTATTTTGTACATGTGATACATGTGAGCCTCCCTTGCACAGCTCTCGCAAAAGTTAGACATGATTGATTCAATATTGATTAACATTACACCTTGACAAGCATTTTTATTTGAACCTCTAGAAATGATCATTTTATGTCCAATTAGAAAGGACCACTTAGTGGTAAGTGATGCATCTATGAAAGTGACTATGAAGTTGTAGAAGTTTAGATAAGATGAGATAAAAATGACCACACATTCAATTTCAAGGGTCATATTTTGTATGATTGTGTCTTATTATTCTAGGCCTTGGGGGATCCCCAAAAGAGTGGGGATCTCTGTGGAGTCTAGAATTATACAATGCAGATTAAAATCAAACCAAATATCTCATTACAATTTCAATCTACAAAATACAATAACCCAGCAACTTCACTGGATAATATTTTATCAGCACAATATCCAACGACTCTAAAATTAATGGAAGAAAAAAAAATGGTCTTCTCTTATATGTATCCCAATGTCACCAAGAGATGCATGATACATAATCTGTGTATACCCACAATTTTGATTTTACATCTTAATCAATCCCAGTAAAGAAAACCTGTATTGAAAGAAAAAAAAATAAAAATGAACCCTCAAATGCTCAAACCTTACATGAATCCTTTGCAACTGATCTCTATATCAAGTTTTTTCATCAAACAAGGTGAACCAAATTACCTCTACTCATATTTTTTGCCATATAAAACTGAAATATTTTCACAAAGGAAATGTAGAAATCACAGTCATTAACCAGCTCCACCATACAAATTTCCTAGAATTTGACATCATAGCTTCATCCTCCTCCTATGCAGCAATTCCTGGAAAAGAAGATGATTAAGAGGAAATGAGTACCACAAGGAAAGCACAGAAATTAACATTATCTGTTTCTCAACTACTAACATTATCCTAAAATGGGGAGGACCTCCAGGTATCAAGTACTGATTAATGTTTTACATGGTTTGCAGTGTAATCTTATACTAAGTATAGACAATGATGCAGTCTATGCATGCATGAAAAACAAGGTAGCAAGTAGACAAGATTTAGAAAATGGCATGTACTATTAACTTGCAATAACTTGTTTCAAACACAAGTTTTTGAAGGAAATTAATGCTGTTCGAAAGAAAGGTACTGAAAGGTATATGGTCAATGTCATCTTTAAGATGGTCAACAAGAAAAATGAAACTGCCAAGGAAGCATTTATTCTCAAACCAGATTTAATTATTTTGTAAATGGAAACTAATAAATACATACATCTGTAAAACTAGTTTAACATTGTTAGAAATGCTTTCAGCCTAAACTAGTGCACATTCCCTGCATCTGTTGATCAGAGTTCTAGATCCTAAAGATGCAGAGAGCCGTTAATAAGTATAAGAAAACAATGAGCTTATCTGAGGAAAAAGAAAAGGAGAATAATGAAACGGACAAAGAGAAAAGAAATCAACTTACCTCTATCTGACTGCATATTGGGAACACCATAACCACCAATGTAGCCAGTAGGGCTATTAGTCCTAACATCTGAAGTTGAGTTTCCCAGGCCAAAACCAAAAGAACTAGATCGCTGTAGGTCTAAGGGTGAAGGGAGCCAAGTGGAATCCCCATAAAATGACCCATTTTCATCTATATCAGCATAAGCCCCATTATAACCACCATTTGAAGCACCTTGGGATGATACCTGTGCAACACCGGCCGCACTGTTTCTATCATAGCCTATCCCTCCTGATCCAACCACAATGTCTCCACTTCCATATCTAAGATTGCCACTGTTGTAAGCAAAAGCAGCTCCACCTTGACCTGAAGTAGGAGAGGAATCCCAAAGTGCTCCAATGCTGCCAAAAGAATTCACACCTGAATTCCCACTTCCAGAGCCCACAATAGGACTAGAGTTTGAGTTAGTAGCATGGTTAAGACCTCCATTTCCCCACATATTTCGACCTGCTAAGTTTAAGATAGAACTATTTCCTCCACTGCCCCCACCATACCCAAGGAGGCTAGCAAACCTGTCTGGCTTTCCATTAAATGAAGCATTCAATCCCCGTCCGTAACTGAGGTTAGAACTAAGGTTTGAGCTTCCTCCATAACTTGGACTCAAATTTGGTTCAAAATTCAGTCCCATCCCATAACCAGGGCTCAATGGAGGAAATCCATTCCGACCAACAGTAACTGGACTAAATCTACCTTCCGCTCTAACACCATAACCTCCAACTGAACTAGCATTATAATTCTGCATGTAACCATTAAGGAAGCTATTGACCCTACTCAGACCAAAGTTATATCCACCTAACTGGTTCTGACTTGGCCCCGGAGATGATTCTTTGGGGACAGCCCGTTTGACCTCAACCATTTTTCCATTAAGTTCATGAAATGTTCTCTGCAAGACTTTATCCACAACTTCCTCTGAATCATAAGTTATGAATCCAAAACCGCGTGGCCTCTGAGTATTGTGATCATACATCACAACAACATCTGTAATTGTGCCAAACTGCTCAAAATACCTCTTAAAGTCACTCTCAGTAACTGTAGATGCTAACCCTCCTACAAATATCTTTTTCGTTCGAGCAGGTCCAGGTGATCCATGAATGCTAACATTGCTTTTGTTTAGAATGTTACGGTCATCCCTAGGAACTGCCTTCTTTGCCTCAACCTGAAAGAGAAAACCAGAACAGAGAAAGTGGAGTTTAACATAATTCAGTTTAACAACACAAATCCAAGTTTCTCAAGTGGACAAACCCTTTGAATCTTAATGTAGATAGGCATCACCCATAGTTGTTTAACTTTCCCAAATTTTATTTTCCACATCATGGAAACCTATACTATTCACAGTTGAGGAACTTTGAAAAACGATGTATAATATGCTCTTCCACATAATATAGATTGTAATTTTGCAACGCTCTAGGGTCATAAGTTGCAAAGTCTCTTTGATGCTAAATTATTACCAATGGTCCTTTTCAAAATTAGCAAATTTGCCTTCTTAACGCAATTGTAACAAGAAAGTTTGTACTATTTCTTGGCATTAATCCTTCTGTTCTAAAATAAGCACCGGTTCTCGTAAAAAATTATTCTACAACTTAAAGCGAATCCTACAGATGATTTAAACTGCAAAATAAAGCAATTGACATTCAAGATATTGAGGACTCAATGGCCAACTTTTGCCTTAGAAAGAGAAATACATATTGCCAGTGTAGTTCTTACTCAATAGCAACATGTTGCCAAGCAAACCTCACAATGAACAATATATGCTTAAAAAAAAAAATGTAAGGAGAAATCGTTTAATAAAGCTAATACAACCTTAAGAGAAAACATAGTAATATGAATGAATGTCATCAAAATGAATCAGGACAAGAAACTTGCCAGTTCTAAATCATTAAATTTTATGTTATATGATTCATGACATGAAAGGAAACCAATAAAATAGTACGGTTTCAAATTTATCATGTTATAAGAGAGTTAAAATAAAGGTAGGAACTTACGGTTCTACCATCTATCATATGCTTTTCCATAACAACTCTTTCTGCGACAGCCGGGTCGGCAAACACGACGAACCCGAATCCACGGGCACGACCGGTAGCTCGATCCTTCATTATCACAGCTTCAACAACTTCCCCAAAAGTCTGAAAATATTCTCTAAGACGGTCCTCATTTGTGTCCCAAGAAATCCCACCAATGAAAAGCTTGCCAAGTTCCATTTCCATGCTGAACACAGAAATCCAATCATCTTTTATCATTGTTCAAGGGAATTCCAGGCAATCATAAACATACAATCACCTTTGTCTAAAAGAAACATAAAAATCAAGTCTTCTCCTAGATCAGTTCAATTAAAATTCAACTAGAGAAGATAGGAAACATCGGATCTAGAACGAGGCAAGGTATTCATAATTTAAGGCAATTCAGAATCCAACATCATGTCTTAAAGAACAATCCACCATAAAACATTGTAATGCAGATTAAACAAAGGAAACTATACCTTATCAAAATACAGAAAATCAAGCAAAGCCGGGTTATTTATATCAATATAAAGAGATCGGGTGCTGTTGGATTCAATCGAAAAGCATGAGACCAATTACCGATCAACTATCAATCGACCAACAATCCAGGATTCCTAAAAACCAAACCAAAGAAAGACCCAAGCTTCATAAGAAATGAGATAAAAGAGTCAATACCCAGAAATGATATTAGAGCAAATAATGAAAAAAAAAACAACAACAACCTTTGCTGGTTATGTTTTTATTTAGTTTTAAAGAGATGATGATATTAAATTTACAAAAGAAAAAAAAACCCAGATGGGAAAAGTAAAAGAATCTAAGATCTGAGAAGAAGCATAATAAGAAGAGAGAGGGCTTAAAAGGCCCTCCTTTCTTTCTTTCTTTTTTTTTTTTGGTTTTTTTTCTTTGTTTTTGTTGCAGCTAATGTTTTTGATACCAATGGGTTGGAACTATATATACATGCGTAAATGAAAGGACTCTGTGCATCAAACAGAGAGAGGCATAGACGTGTGAGTGAAAATCAATTTAGATGAAAATAGATATTAAAAATAAAAATTGTAATATTTTCTTTTTTGTATTTTTTAAAAATTTTCTTTTTTTTTAAAAGAGAGAGAAAGAGAAAGGTTCGGCTATCCGTCTATGTAAGAAAAGCTTTTACTTAGGAATCCATGAACATGGTGACTTTCTAAATTTGTCTTTCTATTAATCTATTTTCTTTTTTTATTTTTCTTTTAATATAATTAAGAATAGATGATGTAAACCGATTCATGTTCCGTACATCTCGATCGATCTAATTCAATTCAAATTAAATAATAGATATTTTTATCTTCGGATCCGTTCGATATGAATTTAAATGTAATGATTTCAATTTTTTATTTTATTCTTTTTACTAATTACACTTTTATCATATATTTCTTCTTAAGATAGACAAATTAGGTGGTCCTAACTAATATGGATATGGTCCATTGATTTAATTGCTAAATGTTTTTATTTAGTTAATAATCATGCCATGATTTTTTAAACTATATATAGACACCTCTAGATTTTAAAATAAATAGGTAAATTCATGAGTTGGAATATTAATTTAACTCTATGCGTTTTTTTAATTATTAAATGCCTTTTAAAAAATATATAAAATAAATGTTACAGACTTAACAAGTTTGATTTTGCGTCAAGAAATATTTTTCTTTTGAAAGGAATTTTTTTTTAATGTGAGTTTCGCTTTTAAATCCATTAAACAAATTTAAATATTATATATAATGCAATTTTGAATAAAAATATTTTATAAAATTATATCAACAAATAGTAAAAAAAATTATTTGAATTTATTGGTTTTATGTTCAATTTTTAAATGATGTATTTTACGAATATTAAAAGATAATAATATTATTATAATAATATTAATTATATTTTAAAGAAAAATATGTTAATGTTATAAAAGAAAATACATATATGTTTAGAAAAATTAAACCATTAATGTATAATTTGTATTAAATATTGTATTAATTATTCAATAATAAATGTATAAATGTAATTGATTAAAAAGATAAATGGATACTTTTAAAAAAATAAATAAATGGATAATTAAACTAATAATAATTCATTGGTGTGGTTTTAACCAAAAATATTATCAAATTTATCATATCATATTATAAATTTTCAAGGGTTCAATATAAAATTTTGAAGTGATGAAATATAATTTAAGGATAATTTATTTACTTATCAATCTGTGCGGATTTAATCTTATATTTTTTAGTATTTTGGTTAAATTTTTCCATTAAATTCATTTAAAAATTAGGAAAAATTATAAATTTAACCCCCTTATCTTCTGTTGTCAAATTGGATAAATTCCATCGTAATTTAATAAAACCATTACAGACCACACCAACTCCTGATATGGTAATTCACATGATCGTCTACATCATTAGTGCTATGTCATAACAAAGGAAAGTTTCAAATTTGCAAAAAAATCCAAAAAAAAAAAAAAATTGGTACAATTGTAATTTAAACTTAAATTATCTCCTTAGAGAATGTAAATACCTAATCAATAAATCATAACTTAGATTTAAAATAAATCTCATGTATTAATGAACAATTATAGGACCAAAAAAAATTTATATCAAAGTTTAGTTATTTAACAACAAAATGCAATACTCAGATTTTAGGTTAAAATATACTATAAGTTCTTATACTTTTAAAATTTTGGAATTTAGTCATTATATTTCTATTTTTAATAATTGTCTCTTTAATTTTCAGATTTTAAAATTAAGGCCCAACTGTTAACCGTGTTAAAAATTATTTTGTTAAATTTTGGTTCATTATAACGTCATTTTTTAATTACATGATTACCAAGTGAGTTTTTTTATTTTAAAACGTCACGCCAATAAATTTAACAATATTAACCGTTAGATCTAAATTTTAAAATCTAAAAAATAAAATAAAAAATTAAACTTCAAATTTATAAAAAGAATACCCGAGTTTTTATTATATGTTTAATAATTTTACGAGGCAAAAGAAAATGAAATTGAGCAAGGAATTTAAGAAGGAAATGTTGATTTGAAGTGTTGACTAACGGTAATTCTAACGTTTGAATCTAAACCACTTAATTTCCCTCCCTTTATTGGCATTTATAGGCAAACACATTCATTTTAAGAGAATGAGAAGTCACAAAAACGAGAATAGTGGAGTTTGGAAAATAGAAAAATATAATTCTAATTAAAATCGTGGATATGAGCAAACAAAGCATGCTAGTGATTTATTTTTATTATTCTAGAACGTCTTTTTATATTTCTAGATTTTAAAAAATAAATAAATTATATGCTTCATAATTTTATAAAAAAAATTAACGTTTTACAAAAATAAAAATAAAAACTATCACAAATTAGTCCGTCAATTTATTTTAAAAGCCAACATGATTAACCATGAATTCTATTAACGGAGGAGCTTGATTGATTATTTTAATTAATAACAAAGATTCGATTAAATGTGAATTTAATACGATAGTTTAAATAATTTTTTTTTTATTTTTTGACATATAATTATTTTAAAAAAAAAATTCAATAACAAATAAAATTAATTTATGAAATTTTTACCAAATAAATAAATGTTTTTGGACACGGATAGCTTTGCATCCAAGTTTTAATATTAATAAAAACAATTTAAAAGAAGAAAATAAAAAAGGTGGGGAGACTGGAGAGAAGTGTTACAACTTACAAAGACAGAAGAGACTGCTTGCTTGTGCGCCCCACTCGTCGTATCCAATACTTAACAAACACCTAACATTTAACATTCATTCACTATCCATAATATGGATTCATATATTTAATTTTATTTTTTTATTATTTTGAATAATATTTAGACTTAAACATTTTAATTAAAATATAAATAATAAAAAAGTTTGGATTTTAAAATAGATTTATAAATTTAATTTTAAATTTTATAAAAATTACATACATTTAACATCTCTATCCTATAAAATTGTTGAATTAGAGGTGAAATTTATTTAAATTTTAATTTTTTCTTATTAGTAAAAGTATTGTAGAGGCTCATGTGTTAGAAGATAGTTAGTATTTTGTCTTTTTCACTACAACATAGACAAATTAATTATTATATGTTACTTTAAATAGTAAATCGGTTGCTGGTTGAATCTTAGCTCAGTTGATATAGGTATTGTTGCCAATACAAGAGGATGTAGGTTCAAGTGCACTGAAACATACTATCCGCTTATTTAAGGATTAGAAAGGGATTATGATTAATTCAAAGAATTATATCAAAAAATCAAAGCTAATTTACTATTTAATTTAATTTACCCGGAAAAATATTTGTTAGATAAAAGATTGTAGGTGTATGATTGCTTAAAAAGAAAAAAAACTTGATAACAAATGGTGAGAGTTTATCACATGCATGACGTTACTGTCTTGCAGCACAATTTCATCACTTTCTTTTTCCTAATATCACTATTACTATAATCATATCTATTATTTTTTAAAAGTTTTATAAATATATATTCGAACAATTATTAATATAAAATACAAATTTATATATATGTTTTTTAAAATAATTTAAATGAGAATAAAAAAATAAGTATAGTAATAAATATAAAATAATGAATCAACTCCTGCTCCTACCTCTTAATTCACATTTCCAACAACCGCCCTTTCCGTAGACTAAGACCTTTCTTATTATTTTTCTCAACGTCAGAGTTGAATATGTTTTCGATTTCTACTCTCCCATTGGCCGTAACCAAAATCTCCATCACATCATCCACTCATACATACATACATTAATCGGAGATTCTCAAAAATTTTGGAAATTTCTTATTAACTCCCATAACTTTTTTGAAAATTTCAATTAGGCTCCTCCAAATATTTTAGAAAATTCTCATTAAGCTCTTCAAAAAAAATTGAAAAGTTCAATTAAGTCCCCAAATAGTGAAGCTGCGTAATGAAGAGGGCAATTGTAGTTTTTTTTGTATATGGTTTAATTCTTTCCTCAAACTCAATCTCTCTATTTTCTTTTTTAGGCTTAAGAGAGTGTAAAAAACATTTAAACTAAAAAAAAAGAAAAACAAAGTAATTAAGCTCCTCTTTTTTTTCACTCAATTGAGCACTTGAACTTTTAAAATACATAAAAAAATGCTCTCAAACTTCTTCAAAAAAAAAGCAATTAAACTCCTGCTTTTTTTTTCACTTAATTGGGTACTTAAACTTTCAAAATACACCAAAAAGACCCTCAAAATTTTTAAAAAAGCAATTAAGCTCCCCCTCTTATTAAAAATTAGAAAAAAAATTATAAAAAAATAAATTTTAGAAAAATTATTAAATTTCAATAAAATATAAAAAATTTAAAATTTATTAAAAAAATTAGAGTTTTTTATAAAAATCGTAAAAAATAAAATATTGTAAAATTTTATAAAAATCATAAAAAAAATTAATGACCCCTAGTTTTTTTTTTCAATTAAAGTCATCACATGTCGCAACACAGCGTGACATGTGGTGAAAAATGATAAAAAAAATAAAAACCAATAAAAGTTATAGAAAAATTATAAAATGCTTCTTTTGGTATATGATAATTTTTATAATTTCTTTTACAAAATTTGTATTTTTTTACATTTTGTATAATTTTCTTACGACTTTATAAAATTTTATAATTTTTTTATATTTCTATATATTTTATAATTTTTTTACGATTTTTATACAATTTTTATATTTTTTACAAATTTTATATTTTTTTCTAATTTTTTTCTAATTTTTAATATTTTATTTTTTAATTAAAATTTAATAATATTTATAGATTTCAATTTTTTATAATTTTTTTTCTAATTTTTAATAAAAGTAGGGGTTTAATTGCTTTTTTTAAAAAAGTTTGAGGGTCTTTTTGATGCATTTTGAAAGTTCAAGTACCCAATTGAGTACAAAAAAAAGTAGGGAATTAATTTTTTTTTTGAAAAGGTTTGAGGGCTTTTTTTATATATTTTAAAAGTTCAAGTACCCAAATGAGTGCGAAAAAAAAGTAAGAACTTAATTACTTTTTAAAAAAAATTTGAGGACTTTTTACCCAATTAAACTTTTTTTTAACATTTGAAACTTAGTTCTTAGAATTTTATTTCTACAAGTTTAATATCTCTACTTATCTTATTTAATAATTAAATTATGATTAATAACATTGTTAACAGAAAGAATAATTTTTAAAAGTATAAAGAGTACAAAAATTTTGTCATATTTATCAACAAATAGGCTTATTCTTCTAGTATAGTAGTTTTCTAATTAATTAAAATTAAATAAAAAAATGAAGAAGTAATCATTTTGTAGTCAAATTTTAAATTTATAATGAGATAAAAATATCATAAAGGTTAGAAGTTAAATTACATTTTACCTCATCTATTAAAAACGGACAATTTAATTCATGTATGTTAAATCAATGAGCAAATCGATCTTTTCTTTTAAAAATTTTATTCATTGGTACTGTTAAAAACTAGTGTAACTAACAGAATAGTCAGAAAAACCGCCAGCTACCACTTTGCCAGCCATCGTCTTCTACATACACATACATTTTATTCCTCTTATTTTAAATTTTAGAAAAGGTTACCTTGGTTTGATGGTGTATATAAAGCATATAATTAAGCCATGGGCGGCCAGTGGATGGGGGGTTTAGAGAAATGAAACACATGCATGTACATATTATTTTATAGTAATGGGATATGATTATGCATTCACATGGGAAGAGAACAATTAATTAATATAGGGAAAGAGGCTTATATGTCTAATGTCTGCTGCATCCCCATCATCTTTCCACAAAATTAAAGTTCCAATAAAAATGTAACCATTATCCTAAAATCTTATTCATGGCCCAAATAAGGATGTTATAAAAATATTAATAAATTCCCTTCTAATTCTTGTTCTTTTGTTGAGGTAAGAGTAAATAAATTTAAAAGTATCCTGACGGTTTAATAGAAGTACGAGATTAAAAAAATGGGATTTAGTAAGAGTTTTAATATTTAAGACTCGAGTTTAGTTTAGTCCATTTTAAATTTTGTAATATACTTTTATGTCATAAAATTAATACTATGTATATATTAAAAAATGTTAGGTTGTTTAATTTTAAAATTTTAATAAAATATTAAATTTAAAATATTTTTTTTAAATATGGATGAACTTAAAATTGAGTTAGAGTCATTTATAAATATGGGAAAACTTAGGCAAAATTTTAGACTCGTATTTTGGGACAAAATGAATTTGTTTAAACATAAAATATATTAACATCATACTTAAAATTAAACCAAACAGTGAACACCTCTAATTATATTCAAGAGAAAGAAATTGAGTTAAAATCACAATGGAAGAGTTTTATTTATATATTTATTTATTTTTCACTTTTACTTATTTCATATTTGAAAAGTCTTTTTGGTTAAAAAATATTTTTATTTAAAAATCTTAAGTTAATTATTAACATTATTATTTTTGTCAAAAATTTTCAATCCCACACATTTATTTTCCAACAATTATATAACATCAAATAAAAGCAAGAAGAATTAATTTTAAATTTTTTAAGTACAAAGATTAAATCTCAAATTTTGTCAAAGTATAAGAATGACTTATAAACCTGTAAATTTTGACTTAAACTTAAAATATTTAATTTCATCAATTCAAATTTAAATATGATTTATATTTTTAAAAAAAATAATGTCCAACACAAATCCAAAATGATATGAATCCAAACTTTAAACAATGTGAACAATAAACTAGTATCACGAGTTGCGGATTAAGGCCTATGACCGTTGCGCACAGAACGTCCCATAGAGCTCAACTTATTAAATGGGGCTCATTTGACCCAATTGAACTGTCCCGATGCGTGAAACCCATAAAGAAGCCCATCTACTTGAAGCCTTGATGAACCAATGAAACACTTTAGTAAAACTAAAGTTACTAAGGCGCCTTAGAGAATTTCTAGGAGAATTCTCACTTTTCGAATGTTAGGTTGACTTAGGTAGATTTGAAGCAAAGAAATCGTCTAAGACCGCGTGGCTTGCCATACTAAAGTTTTATCCCCGAGACAGTTGGCACCCGAGCTAGTGTTTGAAGGTATTGATTAAGATGTCGAAAGGAGTAGCCAAGCAAGTTGAGCCAATAGAGCCAGGAAAGCTAGCCAACTGAGGGATATGCTATCAGCTTTAGATGACAGGGTGGCCAAACTTGAGGGCTCCGTAGGTGATATGAAGGAGACCCTTGAGAAAGTTGATAGTGTTGGAAAAAATCTGGTTTGAAAATAATTTTCTTACACAGCGGAAAATTAAAATTTTGAAAACTAACCTGGTTTGTGATATTTATAGCAATAAACCTTAGACCGAAACCATACTTATGTTTTTAGATAAGTAGATCTTTGATTTTTTTTTTAATTTTCAACCAATCGATCTTCTCTGCTATTCTCGTACCACAAACTGCTTTGAGTGTGGGCTCGACCCAATTGAATCAAAACATAAAGCTAGAAAAAGTTTTATTTTCCTTTTGGGGTGAAAATGAAAATCTCTCTTCTTTAATAGAAACCACTAAAATTTTTATTCTGGAAAAATATATTTAATAGTTGAGAATAAATTCTCTCTATTTTTTAGTAGAGTAACAATTTCTCAAAGTTGCGTAAATAGCTCTACCAATGCCATTTATTTATAGCAAGAGAAATTAGAACTGTGACACCCCTAACCCATATCCGTCACCAGATTAAGGTTACGAAGCATTATCTAACACATCATAGTCTAACACAATCATTTATTACAATTCATGCAAACCAATTTCACAATACAATTCATACTCTGAAATTTAACCAACTCATAACCATTCTACTATTCAAATTTCGAACCAACTAACGTACATCGAATCATATTACATTATAACAAAACACATCCACCAACTAAATTATTACTCAAGCCGAAACTTATAACCAAACATTATCATACATATATACCTCGAAATATACTTCCCAAAAGAGCTTATAACATGACCAAATATACATAATAATTAGCATTTCTAACAAGCCATTTCGCATGACAACTTATATACAATTCAAAATTAACCATAGTCTATGCATGCCATATGTCATAATATCAAGCTTTCAAAATATTGAAATGGCGATTGATAGTGTGACGATATTCCTTGACGATCCCCGAGCTCGAGCTAGCTTTATATATCTATAAAACAATGGAAGGATGCACAAAGTAAGCTTTGGAAGCTTAGTAAGCCATAAGCAAATATATCATCTCAATGATATTTACAATTCAATTCAACTAGGTCGAATTCAAATAAATCTCAAACACATATACATTTAAATAACTCATATAAATTCATATGATCACATTAAGTACTAAACTTACCTTAATATTTCATGAACATATAAATTCACACATACTTGAACCATTTAGCTCAAATTCACATTCGGAATTGTTAAGAACACACGAAAATCATATAAAGCTCGTACAATGTCATATCCTGGATATGGTCTTACATTTTAACGCATATCGATGCCACTGTCCAAGACAAGGTCTTATACGAATCATATACGATGCCAATGTCCCAGACATGGTCTTATACGAAATCACACCTCGGAAGTCCTAGTATCATGACATCAATATCCTGTACATTTTGTAAGGTTCATTCGGAGCTTTAGACTTCGTAATTAAATCAATTCATACATGAAACCAGTCATCCAATGCTCAAATTAATTCGGCAACATATATATGTAAACATATACAAATCATTTCGGCAATATATATACATGTACAAATCAATTCGGCAACGTATCTCCATATAAAAATCAATTCGGCAATGTATATACATATACAAATCAATTCGATAATGTATATCCATATACAAATCAATTCGGCTATGTATATCCATATACAAATCAATTCGGCAATATATATATCCATATACAAATCAATTCGACAATATATGTAAACATATACAAATCATTTGACAATACATATACATGTACAAATCAATTCGGCAATGTATAAAACATATACATTTGAATTCAAAAACATTTATTTACTTATGAACTTACCTCGTACGGAAACGAACGGATCGGATCAACTACTCGTCAACTTTCGATTTCCCTCGATCTAAATCCGATTTCTTTCTTTCTTGATCTATATGAATTCAAATTTAACTCATTTAATCACCTATTCATTCAATTTCATCTAAAAATACCTATTTGGACATTTTGCACTTTAGCCCCTAAAGTTTCACATTTGTTTAATTTAGTCCCTATTTCACAAATACACAAAATTCACACAATTCAATATAACCCAAGCTTAGCCAAATTACTATAGTGCCCCTAATAGCCCAAAAATTTCATTTATTTCACATTTCAACCATCATTTTACATATTTCACAATTTAATCCTTATTTGAAATTTTTGTCAAAAATCACTTTACAAAACATATTAATCTATCAACAATTATTCATTTTCCATCATCAACATTCAAAAACATCAAGCTATCATCAATGGAAACTCAAAATTTCATCAACCAATTCAAAAATTAGGGCATGGGTTAGCTAGAACACGAAGCAACGATCTCAAAAAAGTAAAAATTATAAAAAAACCGAGCTCAAACCGTACCTTAATCAAGCTATGTGTGTGCTGAACCCTAAAGAGCAAAAATAGATTTTTTTTTCTTGGCTATTCGGCTGAAGAAAGAACATAAAAGATGATACTTGGCTTTATTTACTAAATTTTGTCTTTATTTACTTAATTACTTATTTAACCTTTAAAATTATTTCAATTTACAAGTTTACCAAGTCATGACATTCCACTAACTCATAAATGACATATTTACCACTTAAGGACCTTTAATATAATGTTATATAGCTATTAGACACCTTTAGCTTATAGAATACAACTTTTACGCTTTATACGATTTAGTCCTTTCTACCGAATTAAGCATTCAAACGGTAAAATTTCTTTACGAAACTTTCACACATATATATTCACATGCTGTAAATACCAAAAATAATATTAAAATAATTTTATAACCTTGGATTTGTGGTTCCAAAACCACTATTCCAATTTAACTAAAACCGGGTTGTTACAACTCTCCCCCCTTAGGGATTTTCGTCCCCGAAAATCTTACCAGTGAATAGGTTTGGATATTGCTTTCTCATAGCATCCTCGAGTTCCCATGTAGCTTCTTCTACCCTGTGTCGGTGCCATAATACTTTCACTAATGCAATTTTCTTATTTCTCAGCTCTTTGATCCCACGAGTTAGAATTCAGATCGGTTCTTCACTATATGATAAATCTGACTAAATCTCAACTTCGATCGGGGAAATAACATGTGAAGTGTCAGATCGATATCATCGAAGCATCGACACATGAAATACATTATGTATCTTTTCTAATTCATAACCGATAAGCCACTGGTCCAACTCGTTCAATGATTTCATACGGTCTGATGAATCTCAGACTTAATTTGCCTTTACGATCGAATCGAATTATTTTCTTCCACGATGACACTTTTAAAAACACTTTATCCCTGATCTGAAACTCAATATCTTTCCGTTTCAAATCTGCATAATATTTCTGTCGATCTGACGCCACTTTTAAACTATCACGAATTAGTTTCACTTTTTCCTTTGTCTCTCTAATTAGATCAACCCCGTGAATCTTATTCTCCTTTAACTCAGTCCAGTACAATGGTGTTCGACACTTACAACCGTATAGAGTTTCGTATGGTGCCATCTTTATACTTGATTGAAAACTATTGTTATACGCAAATTCAATCAACGACAAATACTTTTCCCACATACTTTCAAACTCAAGAATGCAACATCTCAACATATCATCGAGTATCTGTATAACTCGCTTAGATTGACCAACTATTTGCGGATGAAAAGTAGTACTAAAGTGCAGCTTTGTACCCAATGCATCTTGCAATTTCTTCCAAAAACACGATGTGAATCTTGGATCTCTATCTGAAACAATGGACATAGGTACTCCGTGCAACCTCACAACTTGAGAGATATATAACTCAACTAACTTATCAAGTGAATAATCCGTGCGTACCAGAATGAAATATGCTCAATTAAAGATTTAACGATATTCTCTCATTGGCATTGTATGGATTGATAAATATGGAATGTGGCCACGGGTTGCTTGTTCTCGAACAAGCAATTTATCACAATCATTTGGTGATAGTGATCATATTAATCATTAAGAAGACACAATGGTGACAATGGGATAAAATATGATTGTATTGAGTAAACGAATTTAACTCAAAGGAATCAATGATACCACATGAGAGTAACACACACATGACAAGGTCTTTACACAAAAAAGTTGAATGAAATGCTTTCTTAAAGAGTATACAATAAGAAGTTTTCAATCATAGTACTTTTTATGGACTGACTCCATGATTAAGTAATTGTGAATTATCGGAACGATGCTTCTGGACATAATTGCAATTACTATAGCCTAATTATATATGTCTAATTGGCCCTCCGCTAGCTCAATAAAAGCTTGATCGGACTGCATTTAAATTAGAAGAAAATTCTATGATTTTGGAAATAATTGAATTGAGTTGATTATTCGATATGGAATTAAATTGGGCGGTTGTAAGAATTGTTCAACTAGAGAATTTGATGAAAGAATTTTCTTGAAAAATTAATTTGAAAAAATTTAGTGACTTTTGAGAAAATTAATTTTGATAAAGTAAAAATAAATTAATCAAATTAATTAAAATTAATATGATATTTTTGGAAATTAATTTTCAAGTCGGACAATTGGCCCAATGGGTAATTGAACTTAAAATTGGACTTGAAATCGTAAATTGGGCCTGAGAGCCCAAAATCGAGACCAAGGCCCAAAAACTGGTCAAATTGGGCTTGGTATGTGAAACTGGGTTGACGGTCCAATCGGTGGCTAGACCAGATCGGTGGGGCCGTCATTGGCTCGGACCAAACTGGTAGGCACTGAACTAGCTCAAGGTGCTAGTGATTGTGACAACAACGTTTCGGTGGTTGCAATAGCGACGTTTTAGTGGCCGAAAAATGGTTGGCAGCGGTAGTTCTTCGGTGATTGAGGAGTGAAAAATTACACTATTGAGACTCTACCAGAGAATTTGATTTTAGATTAACTATTCAAAAAATAATAATATTTTAATAGATTTAATATTAAATTTAATTTAACACTTATCTTAATAGTATTTTATTAATTTAGTATTAAAGTAATTATCTTAATATTAAATTAAATTTAATGTTTATCTTGTAGATAAATATTCTATTAATGTGGTAGAGTCTCTAACGTTTAATAGAGGGATCCGTAACGGTCAATCGCCGAGAGCATTCCAAGTCCCTTGTCCGATATGACATATATGTCGAGCTGTGGGAAAACATGGCGGCACAACTGGCTCAAAAAGAAATCTCAATCATCTGTCGTTTCTCCAAAAGTTATTCGAACGCTATAGGCAAAACCTTCCAATTACCGTCTTGAGCAATGACAAGCAGCAGACGCTATTGATATCTTTCGTATAGCCAGGTGCCGTCAATTTGGACCATAGGCTTGTAGTGCTGAAATGGCTCTCTGTATTGCTCAAAGGTCCAAAAGAATCGGTAGAATACTCTTTTCCCAAGGACCAATTGATCGTCATAGTACCTTGGGCGCGCTTCGAGATTGGTTACGGAACTTGGTACATATTGATCCAGTACTTGACACTATTGCCATAGATAGTTATATGAACTCTCCCACCCGTGATGCAACTTCTCCATAACCTTCTGTTTTGCCACCCACACTTTGCCACCCACACTATTGCTACGTATGTTCATAATCAACACTGATATTAAAACTTCGGGGACTAGCCTTCACCATCGGTAGAATAATGTCAGCAATCATGTCGGACTCTAGCCTCAGATGGTTCTAACTTGCACCCGTCGCAACACAGGTATGGGGACCGGGATACTACTTTATCGTCCACATTTTGGTTTTCTTCCGGTAAGACGCCATGATTTTCCACTTACACCTCTCATCCTTCATTTTACACTTTCTTTCGAATTTCTCGGAACGAGACTTCGTAATGTAATAGTTCACGTCGTTCTTGATGCTGTACTGCTTCAGTGTAGTAAGAAAAGCATCTTTGTTAGGGTATTCCATTCTATCTTCCAGTACTTGTACATCACATTAAATTTGATATGGGGGATATTAAAGTGATTAAGTTTAATTATAGTTGAACTCTCTAAACTCTCACTATATAAAGAGAGCTTTGGGTCATTATTTGACACACTTGAATTCAAGATAAAGTTGTAAAGACAAAATTTTCTAAAGAAATTATTTTAGAAAATCTCTAGAGATATTTTTATTATTTATAAATTGACCCAAAAGTTTAGAAAAATTACAAAATTATCCCATTGGTAATTTTTGTGATTTTTTTTATTCGAAACAAGCCCACATTTGGCAGTAGACCTAATCATGGGTCAGGCCACCCGGTCCAACCCAAAATGTGAGAGAGTTTGAGCAAAAATATAGGCCTAAAAAATGGGCTTGGACAAAAAAATAAGGCCTGTTTAAAAAACGGGTCGAGCTTCGGGTAATGCATTTTTTGCCCGGGCCCGGGTCAGCTCGGTCCGAATTCACTAAAGGGCAAAAAAAACCTACTATTTTTTTTTTGTTTTTCAACGTTATTTTTTGTTGCTTTCTTCCTATTTTGCTACCATTTTACTATTGTGTTGCTACTATTTTGTTGTTATTGTTCGGATATGGTATAAAACTTATTTTATTGTTAATTTTGTTATTATTTTAAAGGCATTTGTTAATTTTGTTATTATTCTAAAGGCATTTGTTAATTTTGTTATTATTCTAAAGGCATTTGTTAATTTTGTTATTATTTTAGAGGCATTTGCTTGTTAAGTTGCGTTTATCTTAGTGTTATTTAAGTCTACATATTTTTTAAAATTTATTTTTAATTTGTTGGGAAATATTTATTTTGATGTTTTTAGTATTTTTGATGTATTATATATATTTAAAAATTATATAAAAATAATACAAAAAATTAATACGGGCAGGTTGGGCTCAGGTTTTAGCATTTTTATCTGGGTCGGGCTTGGGCAAAATTTTAGGCCCATTTTTCAGGCCGGGCCAGGCCCGGGCCTAGTAAATGGGCCTAAAAATTTATTTGAGCCTGGCCCAAACCCTGTCTATGAGCACCTCTACTTGGTAGACGTGAGCTTAAGGATAGCAAAGAAGATTACTCGGTCGAAACATTCATCCTAAATGAATCCAAAAGGTACAATTTTGATTAAGTGTTTAGTACTTTATATATCACAACCAAGTTCTTGTTTTAATTTTTTTTAAAAAAAAACTTTGGTTTTTCCCTAAATTTATTTTCCGCTGCGTTTTCCAAACCTGATTTTCTAATAGATATAAGTGTTAACCTTGAATTGATAATTGATTTAACTTGGCATTAGTTGAATTATGGAGTTTATGTTCAAATTCAAATATGTATGTTCGGTAACTTGTTGATATAATGCATGACAATTTGTTAGAATGAATAACATTAATATGGCATGGATAGATGTTGATTCGAATCATTAAAAGTATATGATGTTGGTTGAATTGGATTAGGTTTCTTAGGTATGATTTGGTGCCAAATTATGGCATATTAGTTGTGATGATATGAATGGATGAATTGAAATGTATATGTGTGAATTAGATTGGTTTTTATGCTGGTTTTAGGGTGTATTTATGCACCATTTGGATTAGTTAACGAGTTTGTTTGAATTAGATACTAAAATGCATATTTTTTACCTTATTACTTGAGGTATCGATACCTTATCAACGGGTATCGGTACTTTACCATTTTTTCTTAAATTTTTTCAAAGTTCGAACCCTAAAATGGTATCAACACCTGACTAAAGTATCAATAATTTTTATAAGGGTACCGATACGTTACGAGGGTATCGATACATATGATTTTTGTTTGATTTTTGCAAAACATTGAACCATAAAACGGTATAGATATTGGTATAGGTATCGATACTTTGTAAAAGAGGTGCCGGTACCATACGATAGGTATTAATGCTTGTAATTTGGTTAAAATTTTTCTAAACATCGAAGCTATAAAAGGTATCAGTACTATCAGTACCTATAAGGGGTATCGATACTTGTTATGGAAACTTTAAAAAATATTGCAATTTGATCCTTTTTCAAGCTCGGGTTTGTAAATGAGCTTTCGTAAGCCCAAGTTCCAAAAAAGATTGTATAATGTAATTATGAATTGTTTTGGTTATAAATGCTTGAATTATGGTGTAAATTGATTATTAAATGTTTGTAACTGTTCCGGTATTGTCTATAGCATCCTATAACTTGGACTCAGTGATCAGGTCGGACGAGGGGTGTTACAATCCTTGAAATATTCTTAAGTGTCATAAAACTCAAAAACAAATTTCTAAAATGCCTTGAACTTTTAATAATGTTTTTGAGTATTTACAAGACCTTTTCAAATATGTTTCTAAAGCTTTTCTAAGTAGTTTTCTAAGTATCAATACCCTTCAAACAATGTCTAATAATGCTTTTCTAGAGGAGTATGGTATTGATCAATACCTGTAAGCCAAGTATCGATACCTAGTCTAAAAGGTATCGGTACATGACAAGTCAGTAGCCACAACACCATCTAGAAGGGTATAGTATTAATACTAGTTAATCAAGTATCGGTACTTGCTCATGAGGTATTGATACTTGAGAACTTGTGATGATTATTTTTCTTCAAGGTATCAATACTACCTTTATAGGTGTCAATATTTGGGATTGCAAGTTGTTATTAATATGTAAATTTAATGCTATTAAGAGTTAGAAACTCCTTCCAACAACCTCAAATGAAAAGATATAAATATGATCCAATAACACTCAAATAAAGATAACAAACAAGCTTTCAAAGATCAAAGTGCAATATCTCATCTTTGAGATGTTACTTGTATTTGTGAGAGCTTAATCATTGTATATCCACCTTTGAGAGGTTAAATTTTTTTTTCACTTTCTTATTTCTCTTATTTGAGAGATTACTTAAGGGTTTTGAGTAATTTTTTTAAAGGGATAGTGGTTCTATCTTACCAAGTTAAAAAATAGTGATTTATATAGATGATGCATTATCTTAAAAAGGTACCCATCAGTAAATTCAGAATAATCATTAGTTATGAAAAGCTAAGTTAATGAAGATACACAATTAAGATCGAACCGCTATAAAATTATTGTACAATCTTTTTGAGTTTTATATTCTTTGTTTTTTAAATACCAAGTACACTGTAAGGAAAACCATAATAACTAAAATCAAAATGTAAAATTCTTTACCTGAATGTTATAATATTAAAATGTACATGTTAAAAATAACCAAATCAGAAAATAATGATTAAAATTTACACATAATTACAAGGACTGATAAAAGAATTTGGCCTAAAAACAAATTCCACCCGCCCAATTCACGAATCTTACCATTACTCTTCCCCTTCGTCCCCCTCTCCGTGTTTCTTTTGCTCTTAAACCCTAAAAAATTAGCAACCAAGCCTAAGCCAGAAAGTGCCAAATCTCACTGTTTTACAAGCACACCTCTCCATCTTAGACTTACAAATGAAAAGAAATCGAAATCAATGTTAACAATTACTATTGTTTCAAAAATATCCCCCACATTTTCTCCCCCCAAAACACCCCAATCTTTGTAGCCTCTCGATTCTTCCAAATTCAAATTCTGTCCACATTAAAACCCACAATGCCTTGAACTAGTCCTCCAATTTTTCCAATCCCAATTCCAAAACTGACCGTGTGGTGAGGTCCAGGTGATCGGAGGATCCATGTTTGCTGGCAAGACGGCCACGCTGCTTCGCCGAATCCAGGCTCAAACCAACAATTGCAGGTTTGAACGAGCTTCTTTTATTTTATGTCATAGAATTGGATTAAAATCTGAACTTAGTATTATTCACAATTATGGGTTTCTGCTTATCTTGTCATATGCTATTATTCACCATTCTTTTAGTTCATTGGTATATAATTTTACGTTCTGCTATTGGATGACCTGTTACAATAATAAATACTCCCAGCTTTCAGGCCAAGCTTCTTAAGGAGTACACACAACTGAATAAGGTTTTAAGGGGTCTTTGTTTTACGGGAAGACTGAGGGAAGCTGTTGGGCTTTTATGGCGTACGAGATTGAAAGCAGATGCTGCAACGTATGCTCTTCTCTTGCAAGAGTGCCTATTCAGGAAAGAACATAAAAGTGGGAGAAGGATCCATGCACATATGGTTGTTATTGGATATGTACCCAATGAATATCTTAAGATCAAGTTGTTGATATTGTATGCAAAATCAGGGGATTTAAGAACTGCCTATGTTCTGTTTGATAATTTACTAGAGAAAACTTTGATTTCTTGGAATGCAATGATTGCTGGATTTGTGCAAAAAGGTTGTGGAGAATTTGGACTTGACCTCTATTACAATATGATAAAGAATGGTGTATCGCCTGACCAGTACACTTTTGCATCCGTATTTAGAGCCTCTGCTTCCTTAGCCTCATTAGAGCATGGGAAGCGAGCTCATGGGGTCCTGATAAAGAGCCATATTAGGGAAAATGTTGTGGTCAGCAGTGCTCTCATGGATATGTATTTCAAATGCAGCAGTCTTACCGATGCTCATCGGGTATTTAATGAAGTTGTAAATAGAAATGTTGTTACTTGGACGAGCTTGATATCTGGATATGGCCAGCATGGAAGGGTTAATGAGGTTCTAGAATCATTTGATAAAATGATAAATGAAGGTTTTAGACCAAACTATGTTACCTTTCTTGCAGTTCTTTCTGCATGTAGCCATGGAGGCTTGGTTAATGAAGGTTGGCACTATTTCTTATCGATGAAAAGAGACTATGGGATCCAACCAAGAGGGCAGCATTATTCTGCCATGGTTGATCTATTAGGTCGTTCTGGAAAGTTGCATGAAGCTTATGAGTTTGTTCTTAACTCACCTTTTAAGGAGCACCCAGCCATATGGGGTGCTTTGCTTGGGGCCTGTCGTATTCACGGGGATTTGGATCTGGTAAAGCTTGTGGCAGATAAATACCTTGAATTGGAGCCCGAAAATTCTGGAACATATGTTCTCTTGTCTAATACCTATGCCACTTTTGGTTTTTGGGAAAATTTGGCAGCACTTAGGAGGAAAATGAGGAATTCTGGGGTCATAAAGGAGCCTGCTTATAGCTGGATTGAGATTCAAGGGAAGGTCCACTTCTTTTTGAGGGGTGATGTATCTCATAGATGTTCTGCGGAGATTTACGAGTTGATCAAATTAATGCCTTCCATTTTAAAGGATCCAGACTATGTTCCTGATATAATTAGCTCCTAAAATCCTATGTCTTGCCCCTTATTCTGGTGTTATGTTGAGAAGACGAGCTGGTCTAAAGTTCTAAAGGTTCTTTATGTTTGAATCTTACTGGTAATGTGTGAGGAGAGACGTAATGAATCTGGTCACCCTGTCAATAGGTAAAGCCCATTAAGATGCTGTTGTATTCTATTTGCTTAGTCACCTGCTGCCTACATATTAATGCAAATGTGATTTGGAAAGGTTTTTAGATCTTAGGCAAACTAATATAAAACCAAATACCACAATTTAATAGCCTGGTTGATACCCTGATTACCGCTTTGTTTTGTTGTTTGATAATGATTCTTGTCTTGTTAACCTGTCTAACTGTATTTATATGGCTATGCAGAAGTGTGGCTTTAGTAAAATCAAAGAAAGATGCAAGACATGGGTTGGATTCAATTGTGACACATAATGGCATGAAAATACCATGTTGGTCGTTCGAAAATTTATCTTCTTCATTCAGCCAAAAAACTGCTCCACAATGCCCTATGATGAGGTCTGCCAGCATCAAAATTTGATGCCTTTTGTCAGGTATGATGACTGCATTTCCTTTTAAGGTTTGTATCTGGCTTTTCTTTGTACCATTCTCTCGAGCGTCCCCAGTCTTAAGGGTGGCATATGCCATTGATGGAGCTCAATTCTTTGAAGACCCTTTATAACTCATCATGGCAAAACTGTGATGGCGACTGAGGAATTTATTTGATAGAGATACTATTGTTTTCAGGGTGCAAGTATAATCATTACTGGTTTTACTTATATTCTTGACCCACGCTTATGGTTTAATCCATCCAGTTCTTGCTCCGCACAAGGAGCTTGGGATCTGTGCTTGATGTCATACCTCTTACTGGTTTTAGAGTTGAAAAAACTTGGAGAAAAAAGTGTTTATAATTTATCCCTTCCTTTTAAAAGAATGTAATTCTGAACTAATTTATTTATCCCTTCCTTTCCCTCCTCCTTTGTTTATATTTATTTTCATCGTTGTAATCAAATAGCATCAGTATGAAGAAAATAAAGTTCACGTCTTTATAATTTTCTTTTTTTGAAGAAAAAAAGAGGTGTTAAAATCTAAAGCAAGGGGGAATGAAGAATTGAATGTATGTCTCATGGCCAGTCCCAAGAGGTAAAAGCAGCGACGCCGCTCCAGAAGGCGATGGAATATGAGACAGCCCATCAACGGAGGAACTCCCCGGAGGGGCGACCGTCAACATCGACGGGCGTTTTTCTGCGACGTTATCTTCGGGCAACCTTTTCTCCAAGAGAAATAGTGGTTGGCTTAACCTTAACCTATATCAAACCACTGTTCTTTAAAGTCCAAAAAGCTAAACTTTTTTTTATTTTTAATTGATATAGATAATAATTGAAAATACAGTTGACATAAAAAGTGAGAAAAGGTTTGGGGGAGAAATAATAATAAAACAGCACAATGAATTTGAGTTCAGAAGGAGTCAGATAGGAAGCAGAATTAAATCAACACAGACTAGAGACTGAAGTTTCAAAAATTAGATGAGAGAAAGTTGATTTTAGAATGGAGGATGAACGTGGGGGGATAGGGATGACGAGTTGTTACCTTTGGAGTTTGGAGGATTCACTTGCAGAGATGCAATATGGGATTGATTTGAAAATTGGAGGTATCTTCATTTTTTCTCTTCTCTTTCTCTTTCTCCTCCTCCTCTTCCTCTTCTTCTTCTACTGCATAAACCCTAAATTGGTGCTAAAGGGGCTATTAAAATTGGTGCTAACCGAGCAGCTAGACGGTTAATGCTACCAAACAATCCACCATCTGTCATGTCACTTTGCCTTTACGTCTGTAACGGAAAACGGTTAAAATGACTATTTTGTTATTTTTCTAAAGTTGAGTGACTGAAATGAAACCAAAATGATTGATTAGTCAACTATCCCAAAATTGAGTGACAGTTGGTGTAATTTATCCTAAATTAAAATATTTGAATAATTCTCAATTGAATCTTGGAATAAAAGTAGTATAATTGACACATTGTGGCTAAGAGTGGAATTTGACCTCCTCCATATTCTAAACGGATGCTGTAAGCCTATGAAAGCTGGATCAGATATATACCTTTTTAACTAAAATTTTTCACTAATATTCTCAAATACATTATCATTGTTATTAGGTTAAGGTGTTAAGGGAGCTTTTAACTTTTCTAAAAAAAGTCAATTAGTTTTGACAAAAAAAAAATTGTAATCAAATCAACTCTCGAACATTAAAATTTTTATCATATAACTTTTTAGCTTAATTACAATTTTGGCCATTAACGTTGGCATATATTTTGTAAAAATGACCCTAATTGTATTTTTTAGTCTTTTTTAGCCATCAGCTTTTGTTTTTTTTTTCAAAGTGCTTTTTCTAACATATTTAATGACCATTCAAAAAATTAACGGGGATGATGTGAAATTTCGTATGTGGAATATTTTTAATGAGATGTAATTTATTACTTAAATAACACTATAAGATAATTACATATAGAAAATAATAAAATAAATAATAAATAAAATTAAAAAAAACTCTTAATTTAAAGAAAATAAACGTAATTATCTAAAAAAAATTAACTCAGTAGAAAAACCTCTCAATAAATAAATGTATAAAAGATTGAAACTTTTTGAAAAATGAAAGAAAGATTAAAACCTTAAATTTATTCATTAAATATGTTAAAAAGAATAGTTTGAAACAAAATCAAAGGTTGATGACAAAAAAAGACTTGAAAAAAATTAGGGCCATTTTAACAAAATATGCAAATGTTCATCTCTTTTAGCTTTGCATTGTCCAATCAAACAAGCTTCATTTGCTTTAAGTTTCGTTCATCCTTTAGGTGGGTACTCTCAGAAGATTTGTTTAAACATACCATATGGTGTTCCCTTCTTCTTTTTTATTTTTTTATACAATAAAAGGGGTAGAGGATGGGATAACACAATTCGAACCCATGTCTAACGAGTGTCTGATAAAGGCTTTAACTATTGCTCCATACAAATAAAGATGGTTGTCCCCTCTCTTTGCTAAAAGCATCTTTAGTTGCTTTGGCTAACGCTAATCTTTTCACTAGTATTATATCCGAGTTGTAGTTAGCGCAATAAAAAATTGTTCAATTCCTATGCTTCCAAATGTGCAAACAAATTACACCAAATAAGATACTCCAATAAACTCATTTATACTTCGATTGCTCCTTTCTTGCAAATTCTCAATCAGCCTAAGTTTAAAAGGTAAAGAATAGAACCTTTGCTGTTGCTATAGAGGTACAATACGAATCCATATCTTATACGTGTTGGGAAATGTGTCCATATTGTAGTAAACATGTAATTGTTTTCTATGCATTTGAACGATTGATAAATAAATAAAGTTAATTTCATATTTCACTATTATATCTTTTGTGTTTCTGTCTTTCATGTTTTGCATACATAGCGAAATTGTTACAAGAAAATATTAGCTCATTGATTTTCTAAGTTCAAGCTGATAATAAGTGGCATTGTAAGAACGTTTACATTACAAGAAATGTATTGCAAGAAAGGTAACTTATTTCAGTAGATAATCTAAACGATTCCGTAATCCCATAAAAGAATCAAAGTGAGTATTTGATTCAAATACATAAAAGGATTATTATATGGTCTACAATTCCAATTAAGGACATGACTAGTCTTGGTTATCGAAGTAGTTGACTCCACGGGTAGAGACATAAATATACTCATTTGAAGAATGATAAATTTCTGAGTCCATTTGTGAATTAATTCACTTGTGATGTTCATGGTGTGACTTACCCAAATCTTGAGCTAGCCACCGGCCATGCGTATGAAACTCATGTGCTTTGATATAAGTGGAGGCTTATGCTCTAAAGATGATCGACTCGATAACCGGTAAGTTAGGTACATGACTTGTTTATGACATGACTTTACTAGCAACAATAGAATTCATAGCTCGATTAAAGAGTTAATGATATTTTCTTATTGAATTATGTGGATTGGTAAATATGGAACGTGACTATGGCTTGCTTGTTCTCGAACGAGCAATTTATCATAGTCATTATTTGACAGTGATCATATTAATCATTAAGAAGACACAATAGTGGCAATGAGATAAAATAAGATTGTATTGAGTGAACGGATTTAACTCAAAGGAATCAAGGATATCATATGAGGGTAACACACACATGGAGAGATCATTGGACAAAGTAGTTGGATGAATAGCTTCGTAAAGAATATATAATAATGAGTTTTTAATCATGGTACTTCTTGTGGACTCACTCCATGATTAAGTAAACTGCGAATTATCAGAACGATACTTCTGGACTTAATTGAAATTGCTCGAGCCTAATTGTATATGACTGATTGGTCCCTTTACTAGCTCAACAAAAGCTCGATCAGATTGCATTTGAATCAGAAGAAAATTCTATGACTTTGGAAATAATTTAATTGAGTCGATTTATTTGATGTGGAATTAAATTAGGTGGTCGTGTGAATTTTTAAATTAGAGAATTTGATTAAAGAATTTTCTTGAAAAATTACTTTGGAAAATCTTAGTGATTTTTGGGAAAATTAATTTGGATAAAGTAAAATTAAATTAATCAAATTAATTAAAATAAATATAATATTTTTTGAATTTAATTTTCAAGTCAAATAATTGGCCCGATGGGTAATTGAACTTGAAAATTAGACCCAAGTTAAAAAATTGAACCCGAGAACCAAAACCCAAAACCAAAACCCAAAAACTGGTTGAATTGGGCCCTGTGTATAAAGCTAAGCTGATGGTCCATCCAGTGGTTGGATCGGACCGGTCGGGCAATCATTGGCCCTGACCGAACCGGCTAGACCTATTCGGGGAAAACGATAACGGTTCGAGGTGTCGGGGGAGTCACACTGGCGATGGCATTGTCAGGCATGACGACAGCGACAGCGACAATCCGATGGCTAGGGGCGATGGTTTTTCGGTGGTAGAGTAGTGGAAAAATTAGACTCCTAGTGGGACTCTACCGGGTAATTTGATTTCAAATTAACTTTTTCAAAGATAATATTGTTTTAATGAATTTAATAATTAATTTAATAATTATCTAGATAGTTTTTGATTAATTTAATATGAATACGAGATATTAAATTTAATTTAATATTTATATAGATAATATTTTATTAATTTAAAATTGATGTGATTCATTCTAATCCTAGTTGAACTCTCTATAAACTTTCCCTATATAAAGAGCACGAGTCATTATTCTCACGCACTTGAATTCAAGAAAAGTTTTAAAGAGAAAATTCTCTAAAAAATTATTTTAAAAAATTTCTAGAGATATTCTTGTTATTTAGAAATTGACCTAATATTTATATAGAAGACTATCATTTAGTAGAAGCCAAAGAAATGAGCAAATTCGCAGTAGCCCTTTAAAGCTCAAATGGTTTTCCATGCTTCATCTTTTGTTAACCAATTTTTTCGTGTATGTGTTTCTAAGCATCTAACATCGAAACTAGATTAAGTTTCAACCATCTCCACATGCAATGGTCTATACACTACAGCAAAACAGGTTTTTAGCGGCATTTTTTTAGGCCTTGAGCGGCGCTTTTTAACGCCATTAAAGGTATTTGCGGCGCTTTCTCAAGCGCCGCAAAAAAGGCCGCTAACGAAAACGTCGCAAACGTTTGCAGCGTTTACAAACAAAAGCGCCACTAAAGAACATGTTCTTTAGCGGCGTTTTTTTACAAATGCCGCTAAAGAACATGTTCTTTAGCGGCGTTTTTTTTACAAGCGCCGTTAAAGAACATGTTCTTTAGCGGCGTTTTTTTACAAGCGCCGCTAAAGAACATGTTCTTTAGCGGCGTTTTTTTACAAGCGCCGCTAAAGAACATATTCTTTAGTGGCGCTTTTATACAAAAACGCCACTATTTTTGTGATTTTTTTATATTAAATTTTTCATTTTTTCGGCCCTCCTGTAGCAACAATTCAAAAGCAACCAATAGCAATAAATTTATATAATATTTCAACATAAGGGAATAAAATAATATTAATATCAATAAATAAAAGTGAATTCATATTATTTTTGCAAAAAATGTTAAATGTTAAAATGATAAAAATATTTATGTCATACACTATGAATGCGGAAGTTGCGACTTAAACATCTTCATCATAATCTGAAGCTGCTGCTGAAGTTCGTCATACTTTTTGCTCTGCTCCGCTTCTCTCGCTGCAGCCGATGCTTCCCTCGCTTCCACCTCTGCTTTAAGTTGTAGCTGAAGTTCTTCATATTTCCTTTGAACCTCAATTGTAGTCGCTTGCATCTGAGCCATCTGGTCTTTTAACCTCTGAACTTCAGCTTGAGCCTGACTCCCCGAAGCCATGTATTGGTGGGAGCTGGATCCAAAATACTGGGTTGGGCTAACAAAAGATCCTTGAAATCGAACCCGACCATACCTTTCAGGACCCAAAACTTCAGTAATAATCCGGTTATCAATATCTTCAAGATGAACCGAACTATCACTAGAAGCAATCGCTTCGTACTCCGCCTTTTTATCCTTTAGTTTTTCCTAATAAATATATCACATATTTAGGAACGCAATATTATATATTGAAAAACATATGCAACATAACAATAGTCGCATTACAAGCAATGAATTAAACCATTAGAAAATAAACACTATAAATAACTAAAATAAGTCAAATCGTATTAAGTAAACGTACCATTATTTCAGCAGCTTCAAGAGTCATGGGAGATCCATCTTTCTTCCTATGTGTAATTTCAAAAAGTTGAAGGCGTCCAACTTTTTGACCGGACGACCGTTCCTACAATATAGTAGTATAAATATTATTTAATAGAAAGTTATACATATTCGACAATATTAATAAATTTAAAAATACCTCCGCCTCAGCTACACATGCGAAACTTCTCGACCCGGCTGTGTGGGTGAATTTTTGTTTCTGCCTGCTGCTTATTCCAACTTATTCACGATCCTACGTTATGAAATTTTTTAGTACGTAAATAGAAAATACTATAAACCAAAATAATTACAATAGTTTAGAAGTACGTCATACCTCGCCTTTATTCGAATGCCAAAATCTAACCGCATCTTCCCATTGGTACCTCAACATACCCGGCGGGACATTTTGCAATTTCTCATCGAGGGTTGTTTTTGTCTTATAATAATTTTTCTTCAAAGTACTTTTGTTGTCTCTCCATCTTTTTTCCAATGCTTTCTTTACATAAGCATCCGAGACCTTTAAAGCAAACCTCGCCTACAAAAAACAAAAAACACAAGTTAATCAAGTAAATATAAATGAAACTATTTCCCAAGCATTATAGATGACATTAACATTTTGTTACCTTAATATTATCGAGGGCTTGGTTTTTGTTGCTATCGGGCATTTGATGCCATGACTCGTAGTTTATAGGCAACATATTCGGATTTCGTGCTAAAATGCCCATGTATCCAGCTAAAAGTCGAGCTTCTGATCCAACAGGCTGACCAAAACTATTTCGTCCAACTTTGACACGCTCGACTAGATCTAACTCGTACAACTCTCTAAGTAGCGTACGTCCTCGACCTCTGCGCGTCCCACCATTTTCAGCTACAAATGGTATATTATAATGTAAGAATTTGAAAAATAAATCAACTATAACAGAAACACGCATGTAAATTAAATGTAAAATTACTTTGAACTTCTGTAGAATCCTCAGCTATAATCGGAACATTTGAAGATCCAACTGCTGTCTGTTGTTCAGTACTGTTTGTTTCTGTTGAGTTTGGATCATTTTGAACAATGCTTCCCCTTAGAATTTTTCTTCTAGGCATTTTATCTACAATACACATAAAATAGTTAATAACTTAATAACTATTTACAACAATAACAGCACATATAAAACAGTTGAAATATATAATAAGACGAAGTGGATACATTTGATGCATACGCATCTGGAACCTTTATATCCTTCAACACCGTGCAGAACAATTCTTTTTCCGTCTTCGACATTGAAAAAATAGAAGGCGGCAACCGATATTTCCCATTCGGAAGTGGATTAGGATGAAGATCAGGTCGGATTCCCATTTGGACTAAATCAAGTCGACTCTGAAGATTGTCTTTTGATTTTCCGTCGACATTCAAAACTGTACCCACAATGTTCTCGCAGACATTTTTCTCAATGTGCATAACATCAAGATTGTGTCGTAGAAGGTGATGCTCCCAATAAGGTAACTCAAAAAAAATACTTCTTTTTTTCCACAACTCCGCCTCATTAGGATCGTCCTCTTCATCAGAGTCATCATCAGCTTCATCATTGGATCTTCTATTTCTTTGCGTGTTTGGCGGTTGGTTCATCTTCCCATAAATGAAATTCATATCTTCCAACATGAACAAGATTTCAGAGCCACTGGTCTGCGAAGGAGCTTCTCTGAACTCTTCAGTACCGTCAAATACAGAACTCTGAAATCTAAATCTATGATTTTTCGGTAACCACCGACGATGCCCCATGTAAGAGAACTTCTTCCCATTGTACAACCATTGCGAACATGTTTGTGCAGCACAACAAGGACACGCATAACGACCCTTGGTACTCCAACCGGATAAATTGGCATAAGCGGGAAAGTCATTAATGGTCCACATCAAAGCTGCACGTAAATTAAAGTTCTCCTTTCTCAGCACATCGTATATCTCGACACCAGCCCACAATTGTTTTAACTCTTCAATAAGTGGCAGTAAATAAATGTCGATATCATTCCCGGGCCCTTTCTCTCCAGGGATAATCATAGATAAGATAAGGGAAGATTGCTTCATGCAAATCCACGGAGGCAGATTGTAAGGAACAAGCACTACTGGCCAAGTACTGTAGGCAGTGCTCATGATCTTGAAAGGATTAAATCCATCAGATGCTAGCCCAAGCCTCACACTCCTAGGATCGCTTGCGAAGCTTGTAAATTTATTGTCAAATGATTTCCAAGCTAAAGAATCTGCCAGATGCCTTAGTAATCCATCATCGGTTCGTCCATCGTGGTGCCATGTCATTGACTCCGCTGTCTTCGACGACATGTAAAGCCTTTGAAGCCTTGGTATCAACGGAAAATACCGCAAAATCTTGGCTGGCTTCTTTCGTGACTGTGCATCATTTTCATCGTCGTTCCCATCTGTGTTTCTACTTGTCCAACGAGAGTGGCCGCATACATGATAGCACTGTTGGTTTCTCCGATCGCTCCAATACAGCATGCAGTCATTTGGGCAACTATGAATTTTGTTATACCCAAGGCCTAAATCTTTTATCATTTTCTTCATATCTTTGCATGACCGAGGGATTTTTGCAAACGGGAACATTTCTCTCAAAAACTCTAATAGCATTGTCAACGAGTTTCCGGTCCACCCTCTCAAACACTTTAATTGAAAAAGACGAACATAGAAGGACATCTTTGAAAATTTTGATCCCTCATACAGTTCTTTGTTCATGTCATTAAGTAGCGCGTAGAACTTCGCCGCTTCTCCATTCGGCTCTTCATGACGAACACTACTTCCCGGTTCAGTAAAAGCATTTCCACTAACATTACAATCATCAGAGGCCATAAAGTCCGCTGGGAATGATTCGGCACCATGATTGTGCATATTAAATGCATCCCGTAACATACCTTCCATGTCATCCCCTCTATCAGACTGATGATAAGCAGTATCAGGATAAGTTACATCCATCCTTGAAGAGGAAGTACTAGGCGGGCATTCTCCATGAAATAACCATTGTTTATAACCCCGAACAAACCCATCAACAATTAGATGCTCGTATACAACTTCACGATAATGCCAGTTTATGTTGACACACTTCTTACACGGGCAAAGAATCATGTTCTCTTGGCTTGCATATTGAAATGCAAAATTTAGAAAAGTCTGTACTCCATTTTGATAACCGTCGCTTACCCTTGACAAATTCATCCAAGACCGGTCCATTTCTTAGATCTTGAAATCTGATTTTCACCAGAAATTACAATGGTAAGTTGTTCAGTGGTAAGTATAAATGAGTTTTGTGAGTATATCATATGATATATATTTATGTATTAAGTAAATTATGTAAGTTATGTACGTGTATAAGTTAAGTAAGTTATGTATTAAGTAAGTTATGTAAGTTATGAAAGTAATGTATGTAATGTAAGTTGTAAGTTATTATGTATTATGTAAGTTATGTAAGTTAAATGTATTATGTAAGTTGTAAGTTAAATGTATTATGTAAGTTATTATGTATTATGTAAGTTGTAAGTTAAGTGTATTATGTAAGTTGTAAGTTATTATGTATTATGTAAGTTGTAAGTTATTATGTATTATGTAAGTTATGTAAGTTAAATGTATTATGTAGGTTATGTAAGTTGTGTAAGAGATTTAAGTTATGTAGGTTATTTAGGTTATGTAAGTTTTGTAATGTGCAAGTGTCAGGTTATTGTTATTACATTTTAATAAGATTATCGTTAAATATTTTTAATAAATAATAAAAACAAAAATAAATAATTTAATTATATTTTAACATAATTATTGTTAAAATAAATAATATATAATTTAATAACATTACTAATATAAGTATTAACAATATTTAATAATAATTTAATATAATATTATTATTAAGAATATTTCATTGCCTAATATCATTTGCTTCAATCTAACATCTCACCTGTTGTCTTAAGTCACAATAGCCAATATTTTTTATATTTTAATATTCCACATATTTTTTTATATTTTATTTTATCTTTTATGATAACATGACAACAAAAATTAATTATAAGGTATACTCTTTAATAAATTAATTATTTATAGCAATCTTTTGGTGAAATAAAAACCTTCAAATTTTACATAAAAATTACCCCATTGTTTATAACATTAGTTATTTTCATATGTGAAATAAAAAACGAGATCTCATAGTCCTATGTTTTTAAAAAACTCATAGTTCTTTTCAATTAATTATATGATTGCGTTTTTTGCACGAAGCTGCTGCAGAAAAAACATGATAAAGGGAAAATTCTGTGTTCATAATCCTTTCTAAGCTAAAAGAAAGGTTACCAAGTAAAAGAATTGATTTTCAACAAAGAAAACCGAACACATGAGGTAGAAATTGTGATTTAAGCAAAGTCTAAATGTGGTTATGAATAAGTTTACATCCAGTTACGAGTCATAGTTAGAACATTATAATTTAAGATACAAACCAGAATATAGATAAGAACCCAACATTATATTTTAACTCACATTCTTAAATTAAAAAATAGTGATTTAAAGACACTCATATGCTTAAATGATATGGAAAACCAGATTATGCATAATGTGCAAACTAGATTATGATGAGAAAGTAAATGGTATGGATGAGTTATTTCCCATTTAGCAGCAGAAATCAATAGAAGCGGTACCATCTTAGCAGCAAAAACCAGTCCATTTTTTTTAGGATCTCGTTTGGGAATTTGGAATTATAATTATAGCAAAAACCAGTCCATATTAGGAATTTGGGAATTAGCAGCAAAAACCAGTAGAAGGTACCATCTTAGCTGCAAAAACCAATTATAATTCAAAACCGGTCCATTAAAATCGAATTCATTACCTGCAAATGTCATCCCCTCATAAACTTGTAACAACTTTTTTTATCAATTAATTTCGGTAAAACCTAAATTACACGGGCAAAATTTCATCTAAAAAAACAACCACATGATTTCATCGACACCAACAGAAAAGAAATGAAAGCATTTGATGCATACACCAAACCGTCGTCACCAACAACATAACATTTACTCCAAACCAATGAAATCATTCCCAGTATAAAAGAAGTGAAAGCTATAGTGTACCTTCGCGACGATGAAGAAAAATGAAACGATTGAAAACCCTATACACAGAGAAGACGATTTCAAGACATTTCAGGGTCATCAACAAATAACAAACAAAAAATTAACAAACACAATAAAACCCAATGTTTAAATGCGCAGAATCGGGAAATCGAACCTTAAATACTGATTCCCCCGATGACAGAATCTGAATGTCTGCCCACTTTCTCCGTCTTCTCTGTCTGGGTTATGTGAGTTAGCAAGAAACCGAAACAATGAAGCTAAATAATCCTTATAAGTTTGCAAGAAACCGAACAACGGATGTAAGAAATCGGATGTAAGAAGCTTTTCAATTGAAGAAGAAATCGCAGATAGAAAAAAGATTTAGGGATTTCGACTGATTGGGGATTTGGTGCTGGGGGCGGGGATTTAGTTCAAAACTGAAATATGTTTAAAACGACCCCGTTTTCAATTCCAACTTTTCCGGCGCTTACAACCAAACGCCACTAATTTTACAACATTTACGGCGTTTTGAGAATAAACGCCACTAATATTTAATACGTTAAGTGAAACGACGCTGTTTCGTTCAATTTATATTATATTATCTGCAGCGTTTATTGGCAAAACGACACTAATATTTAGATTGTGTGGCGTTTTTCAGGAAAACGCCACTAATTATTCACTTTTAAAATATATATTAATAAGTTTATAAGTTTTCAAATTATATGATATATATTTATGAATTTGATACATTCATATCACATTATTTTTAAGCAAGTACATTGTTATGACTTTATTAATATTATTTCAATAATATTATTTAAAAGTATGTTACATATTTAATACATTAATTTTAATTGTTAAAATTTAATAAATTTTATAAATCTTAAAGGGTGTATAATTAAAATTTTATCAAGAATTTATAAATTATTGATATTATTCAAATAATGTATTACAATTTTAAATTTATGCTATATTTTTAAGTTAAATTGGGTTGATGGAGATATGCCAGTATAATTTCATTTCATTTAGCGGCGCTTAAAGAAAACGCCACAAATCTTACAAATTTTAATTCATGAAACGGCTCCGTTTTATTCAATTTTCCAAATATTGTTTGCGGCGTTTTTGTAAAAAAACGCCACTAAATTAATTTCATTTCACGAAACGGCTCCGTTTTATTCAATTTTTCAAATATTATTTGCGGCGTTTGTTACAAAAACGCCACTAAATTATTTATATTTATTTATAAGTAATTGCGGATATTATTCATATTTGCGGCGTTTTAGTATAAAATGCCACTAAAATTTCATGTACAGAAACAAACGGTGCCGTTTTATTAAAACATTATTCAAATAATGTATTACAATTTTAAATTTATGCTATATTTTTAAGTTAAATTGGGTTGATGGAGATATGCCGGTGTAATTTCATTTCATGTAGCGGCGCTTAAAGAAAACGCCACAAATCTTACAAATTTCATTTCATGAAACGACTCCGTTTTATTCAATTTTTCAAATACTATTTGCGGCGTTTTATACAAAAACGCCACTAAATTATTTATATTTATTTATAAGTAATTGCGGATATTGTGTTCATATTTGCGGCGTTTTAGCAGAAAATGCCACTAAAGTTTCATGTACAGAAACAAACGGTGCCGTTTTATTAAAATATAAGTAAATTTTCTGGCGTTTTCATAAAAAACGCCACAAATGATTAACTGAAACAACGCCGTTTTCAATTTAAAGATAATTTACGGCGTTTTGTTGAAAAACGCCACAAAAAAATGCAATAAACATTTGCTAATAATTATTTATTTATTTATCTATTGTATATTTAATTTAAATTTTACATTAATAATTATTCATATTTTAAGTAATATTTAGAAGTATTTAATATAAAAATTAATAACTCCTAATTCCCAAATTCCTAACCCATAACCCCTAAATCCCCCTTAACCCTTAAAGCATAAACCCTAAACTCCTAAATCTCCCTAACCCCTAAAGCAAAACCCCTAAAAAATTTATTATATAATTTTACTATTTAAATTTTATGTAAATAAATATTATTTAAAAATATTATGTAATATTTAAAAGTATTTGATACATGTATCAATCTACATGCATAAAGTGATTGATCATCTATCTATTATATATCTCTTAAATAATATAAACTATATTAAATTTAAATATATTAAATTTCTTATTAACTTAAATAACATATTTCATATAAAAATTAATAAAAGATATTTAATCTAAACTTAACCTCTAACTTTACTGTTTAAACTCTAAACCCCAAATCCCTAAACTCTTAAACCATAAACCCCTAAATCCCTAAATCCTAACTCTTAAATCTCTCTAACCCCAAAAGCATAACACATAAACCCTAAACCCTAAATCTCAAACCCTAAATTCATACCCTGACCTACTCCTTAAACTCTAAACCATAAACTATAATGATAATTAATTCAATATTTTTAAATTTAATACTACCTCTTTTACGATTATATAAGAAATTATTTAATATATAAACTAACAAATCAGCAATGTATCCAAAAAATTTTAAAAATATTTTAAATAATAGTTTTTTAATTTTTCAATTTTTAAGAAATATTTTAAATTATTTTAAATCCCTGAGCATTACCGGCGCTTTTTTTAAAAACGCCGCTAAAACCCCTAAAGCTAAGAAAACGACGTCGTTGGGCTTAGGTTTTTAGTGGCGCTTTTACAAAAAACGCCTCTAAAAACCTGAGCATTAGCGGCGCTTTATATAAAACGCCACTAAATCCCTGAAAGCTGGCGGGACGACATCGTTGCGCTAGATTTTTTTTGCGGCGCTTTCCCAGAAACGCCGCTAAAAGACATGAGCATTAGCGGCGCTTTCATAAAAACGCCGCTAAATCCCCGAAAGCTCAGAAAACGGCGTTGGCCTTAGGTTTTTAGCGGCGCTTCCTTAAAAACGCCGCTAAAAACCTGAGCATTAGCGGCGCTTACTTAAAAACGCCGCTAAATCACCAAATGCTCTTGAAACGGCATCGTTGCGCTAGGTTTTTTGCGGCGCTTTTCTGAAAACGCCGGTAATGTTTATTTTCAGCGGCATTTTTCATAATGCGCCACTAATGATCGATCTTTAGCGGCGTTTTGTATCCAAACGCCGCGAAAAATGCCGCTAAAAGCCTGTTTTGGTGTAGTGATACCTACATTGGGTGTAGGTGGGCAAATAACTACAAACTTTAGAACAATCTAAAAAGAAAGATACCTAGCGAACAACTAACATTTCCAATTACTTACTTCATCGGTCATGTCTCAAACTCTATGGCCATCTAGAATCCCATCAAGATCAAGTCTAGGCTGCCACAAAGGGACAACATCAAGAATTCAATTATTTGACCAAAATTGTATCGTGTAACCATTTCCCAAGGACCAACAAAATATTGTTTTTAGATCATCCCAAGTTTTTGAGATAGAACACCAAATGTAGGAGCAATTTAACCGTTCAATATTCTTAAGGCACCTCTCTTCAATATTATACTTCAATCACAACATCCTTACCCAATAAGTCAATTGGTTTGATATTAATTGGAAGCCAATTTAAAGAGAAATGAAAATTTTTGATCTCTTACATGTCTCAACTGAAGGTTGCCATTGCCCATTAGCATGCAACACTATTCTCAACCGTAGAGCCTTAAATAAATCTTCTGACAACTTTTTCTAATTTTAGACATATTCTTTTGGGTATAAGAGCATATTGCATAAGTAATTAGGTATCAATAGTAGAACTAATTTAACAAGTGTCACTCTACCTTCCATAGACAATTGACGAGCATCCCATCAATAAAGGCGTACTTGAATTTTCTCAATAATGAACCGATAAGTCTTGAAACATCCCACACCCGGTCCAATCACCGGATCTAAATGTGTGATGTCACATTATGTTGCCAAAGCAACTCAATCTAACTTACTTCTTTTATCATATCATTTAGAGCATAATTATCATTCATATCAAAACAATCATTCAATTCAATCACAATCTTACATTCATAGTGTGTAGTAATTTAATTCATCGAGTTACTAGGTGATAGTAAGTTAATTTAGGAGCTGAAACTCAAATCCAACCTCAATTATCAAGTTTTAATGTTGTGTCTCGAAACATGGGACTTCTTGTCTCGAGACAGGTTTCCATTTGTTTTAGGTATTTTTGCTTCAAATTTAAACTGTCTTGAAATTGTGTCTCGAGGCAAAGTCTCTTATGTCTCGAGATTGGATCTTGTGACTAGCCTCCCCTATTTTCATACTTTAGCTTCGATGTTTGAATGTCTCGAGACAAGACAAGGGGTTCTTGTCTTGAGATCTGGAGCAGGGCAAAACTAATTTAGCTTCAAAGTTTACTTGTCTTGAGATAAAAACCACTTGTCTTGAGGCTTAAGTAAAATTGTCTTCAGACTAACTTGCCAAGTCTCGAGGCGCTAAACATTTAAGTTGAAATATAAGGTAAATTTTATTCTTATGGCGTCGAGACTGCATATTTTTAACAATGGTCTTTGTCAAGATCTAGTATCTGGCTGAGCATAAACTAATGGGGTAGAACTTCGTAATAGACTTTGGACCTTTTAACTTTCAAAATCAAACAATCAAGGTACTGTTAAGAGCCAGATCCATCAGTTCAACGCAATAAATTTCTTGAACAAGTTACAAACAAAGTTTCCAACGATCTCTCACCGACTCAGCATGTAAACCATCCATATTCGATGCAAAGGAGGCATCTCAAAAAGTGCCTTAAAAATCTCATCATTAGAACTTGCCTCTGATAGTAAAGCATCCACTAATTACCCTTTCACACGTGTAGAGATTTGAAAGAAAAAGAAAAGAAAAGAAAAACATCAAAACACCATTCTCCATCTTCCAATTTTAGTGCCTCAGTTCTGATTGCTCTGTTTCCGGCCATCGTTCTACTGTAATAATACTTAGTATTACGATCACCATTCATTAACAATTTGCACCTACGCTTTTGCTGCTACAATATTTCTTCATAACCTACAACCTCTCCTGTGTGATGTATACGTTAATTGTATGTATGGATTAAAATGTATTGATTTTTTTTATTTTTTATAATTTTTATGAATAATATTAAAAAATCAAAGATAATATTTTTAATGAAATTGTTGAAATTAATTAATGATAATATTGCGTGAAATTTAATATAAAAACTGGACATTACATAAAAAGATAAGATTATTTTATTTTATTAAATTGATAGAAGGAAAAAAACTACATAAACAGATATATTGACATGCAAATTCCGAAAATCAATATTCATATATGTAACTTATATACTGAGATGAATGAGGAAGGAATAAAGTACAAAATATTAAAATTATGAATAATAGTTAAATATAAAATTTATAAAATGTTAAATGTATTTAAATTAGTCCCTTTTTTATTAAATGGGTCAATTTAGTCCTTTACTATTAGAAAGAATTAAAAAAGTTCAAATTGTAATAGAGTTAACATTTAATGTATCAAAAATGTCTTGAAAATTATTCCGTCAACTACAGTTCAATTTTAAATAAAAAATTTCATTTACAGAATGATAAAAGCTTTAAAAATATTAACTTTATTAAATGGTAAGTGTTAACTCTATTCCAATATGATTTTATTTGATTCTTTTTAATAGTACAAGGACTATATTGATTTATTTAATAATAGATGAACTAATTTAATCAAGTCCTTGTAATAGAGAAACCTCCATTTACATTCACAAAATTCAAAGTTAACATTTTTAAATTAACGTTTTAATGATATCCAAAATAGAAAAAAAGACTTATAATTAAAATTGGTTTCAACTATGGTAGGGAATAATTTTATATATAATCAAAATTAAATTTATTTATTTAATAAATATTTCAAAGAATATATTATCTACAATATATATAAGCAATTAATTATTTTTTTAAATTAAAAAAAATGCAAAAATAATTTTTATACTTTTTAATACCGTTTAATTTTTAAATAAAATTTATATCTTTTTTAATTTTTTAAAATTTAAAAATTTAATTAATTGTTGACATGGCATCTATGTAGCAACTCACGTGTATGTCACATCAGTAAAATTAATGGGTGTTAACTTTTCTATCAATTTTAGAGTAATTTGACAAACAGTATAAATTTAATGACTAAAAAAGATAAAAAAAAATAAATGGAGGGCTAAATGACTTTTTTTTTTTTGTGTAAAGTTGGAGAGTAGGGAAAAAATGTGGGATAACATTTGCAAACTCAGGCGACTGGGAAACTAGTTTGTTGTGAACTGAGCTAGTCATATATATGATACACACGTTCCATAGGGACAGATACTAGCAACATAATATTCCACACAAAGCCAATGATGAAAAAGAAAGAGTTAGCCTTAGCCGGCATGTACGTATGTACGTATTTGATCCATCCATCCACCCCCCTAGCTAACAATGATGCATCAGGTACAAACAATACCCTAATTAAATACAAGGTCCAAATGATCTGCATGTTCTTTTTTCTTTTTTGAGTAAAAGATGATCTGCATGTTAGTGATTATTTGATTAAAATGCTTTAACTTGAATAGTTTATCAAAGGACTGAAGATTTGCAGCAGCTTCTAAGATTTAAGATTATGCAGCTAATTCGCAGTGCAACTCCACAAAAAAAAAAGAAAACTAATTATATATGTTTACTTTCTCGCTATATGTGCGAGTGGAGGGGATATCTATCAAAACATGGACAAGGCTACAATATATATAATATACATGGCCACTTTGAAGGCATACCCTTATTAATTAGTGCAAAATATAGGTATATATATGGTTATATAGAATAGGAATATAGATCAACTGCACGCCTTGTCTATGAACCCCATATTCCTTTTCAATCCACTCACCCAGCAGGCGCAGTACATCGTCTTCCAAATATCGATGTTCCAAATGTAATATTATATAATAGAGAGACTGGGGGAGGGTGGTGGTGAGGGGCATTACCGGTTCCACTGCATAGATGAAGCATCCAAATCCCAAACACTGTTGGCATCTACAGCTTTCATCTGTGCATGCCATTCCCTTCCAACAACTCCAAGACAAAACATATCTTGAATGAGAGAGAGACAGAATGTCTGTCTGCCTGTCTGTCTTTGTCACACATTATTGTTCGATCAAAGCATTATATAGGAGCTCCTAAGATTGTTCCCTATTCTATGATTCTATCCCTTGTCTTTTACCCCTTACTCTCACCCTCCCCTCTTCCTCTTTCTCTGTCTCCTAATCACATCTTTAGATACTGGATAATTGCGAATGATTTTGATTAAATTGTAAATTTAAAAGGGTCAAATTTTTCAATAAGATAAAACTCTTCCAAAATTATTGTTCTTTATTCATAAAACTTAAACTCAAAATTTTATTTAAAATACATAAATTTCTTATTACTCTCACCTCACAACTATTAATTAAAGCTTTTAAAAGAAGGAATTTGATGTAGTGGAATTGTTTATGGAAAAACCCCACTAAGAAGGGCCACCACCATCCCACGGTCTCTCCAAAGCTAAAAAGAAGCATTGGATTGGGGGCAAGGTAGCTAGGTGACAGAGAGCATCCCCAATCTATTAAATTCCTCCAAACATACCCTTCCAAATTCCAATCCATATATCCATGTGCCACTTTCAACATTCTTTTGGACTCTTTTTCTCCTTTAAACGTTGATTTTGCCTCTCTTCACTTGCACTAACCAAAGTACTACTACCCCTAAGATTGGCCATATAACCTTTTCCTTTTGGACTTTTGCCCCTTAGCTACCGATTCTATTCCTTTTCTTAAAATCATTTTAGAATTTCATCGAACAACTAAAACTGCATGCCTTAAACTAATTCAAGCAAAAGCTACGGGGGACACATGCTACCAACATCCTATAAATACACGTAAACCCTTTAAACGTCTCCTTAGGCATTGTTGGTAGCAAAATGGGAAGGGAAAGCATGAATGATCCAATCGTAACCCAATCATCGATTGCGCTGCTGCAAGAGAGGTTTAGGCAGTTGGAGAGGATGAAAGAGATGAGAGAAGAGAGGGAACTGCTAAGAAAGCTGGCGGAGCCTAAACAATGCAACAACCCCACTTGTTATGAGCCATCAGGGTTGCTGTTCTTTCACTTGTTGACCACACCAAGACCAAGGTCACCACCATCACCACCACCTCGTCAAGTACCTAACATGTCATCACTCTGGTCTGGTTTACGGTCGGGGGCCAATTGGCCTCCTCCTCCAAGTTCTACTTTTGGGTACATGGAGACCCCACTTTTTGGTTTGTTGCCAACAACAACAGTCACAGGGAAGTCTTCGCCCACTTTGCATGTCTCTCTCAACAAATCCCAAGATTCGGATTACAATGACGATATCGATACTTCTCTTCATCTGTAACCAATGATATATATATTAACCAGTAATATTTAGTGAAAGAGTTGGATTATATATAGTAGCAATTCATATCTTCCGTCGGGTATATTTTATTAATTTTCCTTCATGTTCTCTCTTATATATAAATATAATTAAGCTGAAATTCCCAAATTTTGATCTCTTGATAATTAAGTTGCAAGGCTAAAAAGCAATAATAATTTCTAACAAACCTAGAAGAGTGCTATTCATTCAAAAACTAGTATATATGATAGTGCTATTACTCTTTACCAATTATGTACTATAACAATAACTATTGCATCTACTGGTTCATGTATATATACATTTGGTGATTTCACATTTTATGAATTCCACAATAGATACCATCTATAACTAAGTGTATTCATTACCCAAACAAGGAGGGAGGATAAGGATGAATATTATATTTTTAATGAAACAAGTTTAAAGAAATTTTAAATGAACCGACATATTTTATGTTGTTGGTTATATTATGATTTTATTATTTATTAAGATATAAATATTTAAGAAAAAATTTATTATTTTAGTTTTAAATATCACATTTTATTTTTTATATAATAAATTTATATTTCATATAAAATTTTATAAATGATACATTTGTATAATTCAATATAATATATTATATGTATATTATTCATACATTTATTGTGGTTAATTTATTGATTATGAAAAAAAAAGGAAAAAAAATAAAATTAACGAGTACATAAATTCTACCTTTAATAATGAATACAAAACTTTATTATTATAATATTTGAATTATTAAAATAATATATATTTTAATTATACTTATTAGTTTTTAAGTAATTATACTTATTAATTATTATGAATAATGTTCATTTACATAAGGAAAATTATTTTATTTAATAAATTACAAAATTTAAACACAAAGACATATGCAACATATGCTATACTAAAATTTAGTTTAAATATTACTTTAATTGATTATGTATATTCCATACACTATCAATTAGTTAGATAATAATTTATCATTAAATATTTTTTCTTTAAAAAAGTTCACCTAATTTTATTTTTAAAAATATGTTATAATTTGACTCACTAAATGTTAATGTTGTTGGAACATTTTCAACAATATTTATAATGTTTCAATAACTATAAATGAAAGGATATAATTAATTAAAAGTTATATCTGTTGGTTAGTAGTCAAAAGTTATATCACTTGATTTTTGACAAAGAATTATAATTATTCAAACAATATTACTTAAATAGTTATGATATTAGATGAATAATTAGGTCTCTTTTAAATATGTTATTATTCAGAAAAGTTACTTATTGAAAGATACTCTCTACGAAGAGACATGAAAATTCCTACAAATAGGAATGAGATTTCATTTGGAAATCATACCAATAAGTTCTAAAAATTCTCTATCTTTCCTCCATCTTCTAATATTATTAGATTGTTCCATAAAGAATTATTGTTCAGTGCTAAGTGCTAAGTGCTAAGTGGACTATTTTCGTCAGTGCAAAATGCAAATAGTCATCGGGCCTCATTGTATCCTTGAGATTCATTTGCTTGAAACTTATTTGCACACCGAGTATAGGTGGGGAAAAATAGAACCTTAAAGATAGTGGCTTGATACACACCTTGGAGCATTGTCTTATTTCTTCATTTTCTATTCGAGTTGTTTGTGTTTAGTTCGTGTGTTCTAGATTTTTCTCATCGAAGTTTTGTAATGACAATTTTAAGGTTCCATTTTTCATGATGACTACTACAACACATGAAAGTGGAACACTAAGGGAGTTGGCTTCCAACTTTGTCAAGCTTGATCAGTTTAATGGTGGCAATTTTCGAAGATGGCAGAAAAAGATGCACTTCTTATTATCAATTTTGAAGATTGCCTATGTTTTGGATACTCCAAGACCAAAAGAGAATGAAAATGAATCTGTTGCTGCAACCCAAGAAAAGGAAAAAAAATGGGACAATGTTGATTACATGTGCATAGGCCACATATCGAATGGTTCATCGATGGTTTGTCCAACACCTACCAAAAAAAGGTCATTGCTAAGGAACTATGGGACAAATTGGAGATAAGATACATGATAAAAAATGCTACAAGTAAGAAATTTCTTGTTAGTCGTTTCATTAGTTATCAAATGATTGATGGTCGGTCTGTTATGGAACAATTTTGTGATATTGAAAAATGTTGAATTAGTTTAAACAATATGATATTAAAATGGATGAAATGATTGTTGTATCCTCTATAATAGACAAACTTCCTCTATCTTGGAAAGACTTTAAAAGAAGTTTAAAACATAAGAAAGAGGAAATATCTCTTGAGGCTTTGGCAAATCATCTTGTTATAAAGAAGAATATCGAAAACAAGATCAGAACCTAGATTCTGAAAATGCCAAAGTACATGTTACGGAAAAAGTACAGACTACTAAACCATCCAATAGAAAGTTCATACGGGTTGCCGGAGCATTTAAGTTAAAAAAGAAACAAAAACGCTCATGTTACCATTGTGGCAAGCTATGACATTCAAGAATGAATGTCGAGTCTTAAAGAAGAAAAGTTCTTTTAAGGCCGATAATAATAAAAAGTTCATTGCCATGATTTTTGAAATTAATATGGTACAAGATGGTAATGTATGGTAGATTGATACTGGAGCAACCAAACATGTGTGCAAAGATAAAATCATGTTCACAAAGTTCACACAATGTGAATATGGCAATGACTTGTACATGAGAAATTCTTCCACTGCAACAATCAAAGGCAAAGAGTCTGTTGAACTACAATTCACTTTTGGAAAGGCTTTAACCTTGAATGATGTATACTATGTACCAGAAGTTAGAAAGAATTTAGTGTGTGGAAGTTTGTTAAATAAGTTTAGTTTCAAACTCGTTTTTGAGACAGATAAGTTTATTCTGACTAAGAGAAGAATTTTTGTAGGGAAAGGGTATATGTATGAGGGAATGTTCAAACTCAAAATTATTAATAAGAATAAAAATATTGTTTCTGCTTACATGATTGAATCTTCTTGTTTATGGCATTATAGATTAGGTCATTTGAATTATAGAAAATTAAATGACATGCATAAGTTAGATTTAATTCCTGTTTTTAATAATATTGTAACACCCCTAACCCGTATCCGTCGTCGAATTAGGGTTACGAGGCATTGCCGAACAAATACAACCATTTTTAAAACCAACTGATCACAAACATGAAAATTAAATCATTTTCGCATAGCTATTTATAATTTACAATCAACATCTAACCAACATCGTACTCAAACCTATACATGCCATAAGATCAAGTTCAAATATTTAACAAAATACCAAAAGGGGTCGAAAGTGTGATAGACTATGCTGATGATCCCCGAGCTCGTAACGCGTCTCCAAAATCTAAAAAAAAAACAAATGGACAAAAACAATCAAAGTAAGCTTTTATAGCTTAGTAAGTCTATAGCATATCTAAAATACATATAAAAGAATCATATAATTCTTAAAATAAATTTATTGAAATCACAATTATCAATTATAATTACTAATTGAACATTGCTATATTAAGTCATCTTGTTTAAATCTAAAAGGATGTGTATTTATCTAATACACATGAACGGACAAATGTATATACATTATATGCATATAATCAATTTACTAACATAATCATCAACTGCATATACTGATTTCTATAGTACTTATTGTTCGCACTTCATCGGATCCATTTAAATATAATTGTTCAAATACATATACCAAAAGCATAATAATTTTATACTTGATCAACTATAAGTGTCGAATGCACATATACACCTATACCCACCTATGCCGAATGCATACATATATACATATATATATCCGACAATTTCATGACAACTGATATATATATACATACTCACTATTCACAAGGACTCGAACGATTATATACTCATCAACCACCTTAAAACAATGTTCATAAACTTATCCATTTCGTATAAACAAAAGCATATATATTTATACCCAATGCATAGAATCACTTAATTTAAACAGATTCACTGGCACTTCACCTGATAGGCTTATAGTTTAATTCAGTTCACCGGCACTTAGCCTGCTAGGCTTGTAGCCTGATTCAGTTCACCGGCACTTAGCCTGCTAGACGTATAGTCCGATTCAATTCACCGGCACTTAGCCTGCTAAACGTATAGTCTGAATAATTTCACTGGCAATAAATCCGATAGTCATTTCTCCGTTGAAATTGAATTATATTCAATTCTGCGTAACAAACATGCACTTAAAACATACTTGCATAATTCACAACAATAATTTCAGTCCAAAGAGCTGTAATTCATATTCGAACTATATATGTATATAAATCCATACATAAAATTCAGCTCAAAATTTATAACCTATATCTTTGAACCACATAGGTACATGAAATTCAAACACCAAAATCCAGCTCAATAACTTCATGATTCAACCTAACAAATTTATGTATATAACTTTATATCTAATTTTAATACAATAACTTATACATGTACGTATATATATATTCGAATCTAACATATACATATATAATTTCATAATTAAATATATTCAAGACTTATTCATGAGTATATATATTACAACTCACGTGTACATATATATACACATTCATACCTTTAACCAAGTCCAAGGCTTTATACATGTATATGCTTATATATATATTCGGACCTTATGTTTACATATATATATTATATATATAAATACCTTTGATTAAAAACAAGTATTTATACATATATATATTTTCGAACATGATACATATATATATTTATATCAATCATACTTAAACAAAATTCAATCCATATACTTTCAATTTCAGCTCACCAAATTGCTATAGATATACATGCATATATACTGATTTAATAACCTCAAATTGCTAATAGACTTACCTCGGATATCAGCGGACACGATCGACTATTCGATTACTTTCATTTTTCCCCGATCCAAATTCGTTTTCTTCGTTTCTTGATCTAAACATAATCAAATTTAACCTTTTTATTCATCAAAACATTCAATTAAGTTCAAAAATACATAAATGGGAAAATTACCATTTTGCCCCTAACATTTTGCACTTTTTGCAATTTAGTCCTTTTTGCACAAAACAAAAAATACACAAAATTTGCCCATACCACACAAGAGCCGAATATTCATGGTTCTCATACAAGTCCACACATTGCATTTATTTCACACTTTAGTCCCTCAAAAATTTATTTTCACAATTTAACCCTAAATACTCAAATTCATCAAAAATCCCAAGACAAAACATGTTAATCTAAGACATATATTTCATTATTCATCATCAAACATCACAAAACACAAATATTCATCAAAATCAAAAATTCAAGCATGGGTCGGGTAGTATTCAAAGCAACGATATCAAAAACGTAAAAATCATCAAAAACCGAAGCAAAAACATACCTTAATTAGACCTAGAGATAGCCGAACCTTGTTGTTCTCTTTTCTTTTCTTTTTCTTTTCTATATTCGGCCAAGATGAAGAACATGGCATTTAAAATTTGTTATATTAAACATATATTAGCCTTATTTTTAATTTACTATATTAACCTTTACATATATATATATAACATATATAATAAGGTTACATTAGTCCTTTGCCACCCACTAACTTACATAGTGGACTAATTGCATAATAAAACCTCTAAATTATAAAGACAACAACAATTAGGTGCTTTTATAATTAACCCCTAAATTTTCATTTTACGCGATTAAGCCCTTTTATTAAATCAGACACTTAAACGACGAAATTAAAACACGAAAATTTCACACAATCAAATGCACACAAAATAAACACACGAAATAATATTAATAATATTTTTCTAATTCAGATTTGTGGTCCCGAAACCACTATTCCGATTAGGGTCAAAAACCGGGTTGTTACAAATATTATTAAAAATACAATACATGTACATTGACTAAAATTACTAAAACTCCTTCTTTAAGGTTAAAAGAAAAACAAAAATGTTTGATTTGATACATAGTGATTTATGTGACATGCATAATACTCCTACATTAGGTGGAAAGAAATATTTTGTTACTTTTATTGATGACTGTACTAGATATTGCTATGTATATTTATTGCATTCAAAAGATGAAGTGCTTGATAAATTTAAAGTTTATAAACCTAAAGTTGAAATTCAATGTGGATCATTTATCAAGTAGTTAAGATCGGATAGAGGTGGAGAATACAATAATCCAACTTATTTTAAATCCACTGGGATTATCCATCAAGTTTCAGCCCCTTACACACCACAAAAAAAATGGTGTAGCTGAAAGGAAAAATAGAGTCTTGACTGAAATGGTATATTTAATGTTATCATATTCAGGTCTTAGACAAGGTTTTCAAGGAGAAGTTGTTCTAATAGCTTGTCACATATTGAATAGAGTTTCTAATATGGAAACTAAAATAATCCCTTATGAACAATGGAAGAAAAGAAAACCAAACATTAATTATTTGAAGGTTTGAGGTTGTAGAGCTATTTTCAAAGTTCCAACACCTAAACGTAAAAAGTTCGGTGATAGAGGAATTGAATACATATTTATAGAAGATGCACATAATAGCAAGACATATAGGTTCATGGTAATTGAACCAAATGATTCAATTTCAATTAATATTGTTATTGAATTAAGAGATGCTATTTTTTATGAAAATAAATTTAATTCTATTTCAAGATAATTAGAACCACAACAATTAATTCATTCTTCAAATGAGAATGAGATTTCATTGGAACAAGTTGATAATAATGATGAATCTTGTCAAGAATTAAGAAGAAGTAAAAGGATTAAAAATTTCAAAGATTTTTGACCAGATTTCATTATGTTTCTTGTAGAAGGTAAAGGTGAAAGTATAGACGATAAGATACTTTATTGTTATAATACAGAACCTGATCCTATTACATTTGAAGGAGTAATGAAGTCCCAATATTTTGCTTTTTGGAAAGAAGCAATAAATGATGAGATGGATTTAATAATGAGAAATCAAACTTGGGTCTTAGTTGATCTTCCATCGGGTTTCAAACCAATAGATTGTAAATGGATCTTCAAAAAGAAAATGAAGGTCGATGGAACCATTGATAAATTTAAAGTAAGGTTGGTAGCCAAAGGTTTTACACAAAAACAAGGTATTGATTACTTTAATACATATGCTCTAGTAGCAATAATTGCTACGATTAGACTTTTAATATCACTTACCTCAATGTATAAATTGGTTGTTCACCAATTAGATGTTAAAATAACATTTTTAGATGGTGAATTGAAATATGAAGTGTACATGGAACAACCAGAAGGATTTGTTGCTCCAGGACAAGCATAAGGTATGTAAGCTTGTTAAATTTCTATATGGGCTTAAACAAGTACCAAAGCAATGACACCGGAAGTTTGACAAGGTTCTTCTGGCTAATGACTATAAAATAAATGAATCTGATAAGTGCATATATAAAAAATTTGAAAATAGAAAATGTGTCATAATTTACTTATATGTAGATGACATGCTTATAATTGGCACAAATTTTGAACAAATAGAAAGCACAAATAATTTTTTTGTCAAACAACTTTGCTATGAAAGATATGAGTGTAGCAGATGTTATTCTTGGGATTAAAATAACTTGAGAAGAAAACATTATAGCTTTATCATAATTACATTAAATTGAAAATATGCTTAAAAAGTTTGATTTTTTCAATTGTATACCAACATCTACACTCATGGATCCTCAAATAAAATTAGTATCTAATGCTGGTAGGAAAATTGATCAATTAAAAAATGCAAATCTAATTGGTTGCCTTGTGTACATAATGACTTGTACAAAACCATATATTGCATATGTTGTTGGGAATTTAAGTAAGTACACAAGTAATCTAAGTAGTTTGCATTAGAAAACTTTAAATAGAATACTTAGGTACTTAAAGAAAACTATTAACTATGGGTTGTGCTATAATAAATAGCTTCAATTTTAGAAGGATATTCGGATGCTAGTTGGATTACAAGTTTGGAAGATCATGCTTCTACTAGTGGATGAATCTTCATTCTTGGTGGAGGAGTTACTTGGGGTTCCAAGAAACAAACATGTATATCCCACCATAACAACCAAATTTATTGCATTAACCGCTGCATCTAAAGAAGCAAAATGGTTAAGAAATTTGCTTTATGATGTACCTATATGGCCTAAACCAATTTCACATATTTCTATCTGTTGTAATAGTGGGACTACTCTAGCAGAAGCAAATAGCCAAGTATATAATTGAAAGTCTAGACACATTGGATTAAGACATAGCTATGTCTGACAATTAATCTTTAATGGAGTGATCACTATTAATTATGTGAGGTCAAGTGAAAATTTGACGGATCTTTTAACAAAAAGTCTTACTAGAGATGTAGTCAACAAAACCTCAAAATGGATGAGACTCAAGTCCATTAATTAGAGTCACTAATGATAGAAACTCGACTCAACACTTGGTATAATGTCAAGTGTTTAGTTCAATGAGACAAAGTACATCATTAGTATGTGACTTCTAGCACTATAAATAAATTCATCCTAAGATTAAAGTGTTAGGTATCTGCAATGATAAGGGAAGGATGAGTAATTAGTCTTAATGGATCCATAACATAAATATGTTAGAGTGTTATAATTATAAGAACACTCTTGATGGGATCTACTTATGTGAGTATGAAGTGTGGTCACTTCTAAGAGTTTAAAGGCTTGGCTCTAACAACACTCATAAAAAGAGGACATATACACATTGCCATAATAGTGTCTCTAAATACTATGCATTGACCAATGTTCAAATTATTATGTGAGATGTGTTCAGTTAATCAAATGGAATAACTAGTTCAAAGCTTAGTCTACTATGCAATTTCAATTAACTTTAACATGTTTTCACTAAGTGAAGGTTCAATCGTGAGACACCTTCATTATGCAAATTGATTTTCAAGAATATCAAAATCTAAAGATTGTTGGAACTTTTTCAACAACGTTTATAGTATTCCAATAACTATAAATGAAATGGTGTAATTAATCAAAAGTTATATCTTCTGGTTATTAGTCAAAAGTTATATCACTTGATTTTTGACAAAGCATTATAACTACTCAAACAATATTATTTGAATAGTTATGATATTAGATGAATAATTATGTCTCTTTTAAAAATGTTATTATTCAGAAAAGACACCTATTGAAGGATGTCTCTATGAAGAGACATGAAAATTCCTATAAATAGAAATGAGATTTCATTTGGAAATCATACCAACAAGTTCTAAAAATTCTATCTTTCCTCCATATTCTAATATTATTAGATTGTTCTATAAAAAATTACTGCAAAAATTCTTTATAGAAATTGATTTTCTTGTTCTACATTACTCAATGCTTAGTGGATTATTTTCGTTAGTGCAAAACGTAAATAGTCATTGGGCTTCATTGTATCCTCGAGATTCATTTGCTTGAAACTCATTTGCACACTGAGTATAGGTGGGGGAGAATAGAACCTTAAAGATAGTGCTTCATGTGTTCTCTACAACCTTTCTTCTAATAAAAAATAAAATAAATTTTGACAATATTTTTTAATTTAGTTACTCAACATGGATTTTCATCAAGTATGATTGATGTCTTATTTTAATATTATACCACATCATCATCTCAATTTTTTTTAAATTTTAAAATATATATTCTAATTCATTTATATTTTTGTATGTTTTAGATATATATATTTTAAATTTCCAGATGATAATGTGACATAATCTGAAAGTGTCACTTTATATTTATGAAATCCAAGTTCATGGATTAAATTGAGAAAAGTTACCAACTTTCAAGTTTAATATGGATAAAAATAAGATTCAAGGACCAAATTAAAAACAATTTCCAATTCAATGACTAAATGTTACTTTATCCTTGTTTTTAGTAAGATCCTACCTTGTGAACTTAAGACTTAAAAATTAATATCTTGTCACTTTATCTAGGAATAAAGCAACCTTTCGTCCTTGAATTTGGTAATTTTTTTAACATATATTTGTCCATATTAGTCCAAAAATTTGGTAACATTTTCCAATTTAGTCTTTTAATTTGAATTTTGTTAAGGCATGAAGATGTGGCACTATGAGATTGTGCCATAACTTTACCAAATTTTTAAAATATATATATAATGTAAAAAATACTAGAACATTGATAAAAACGATCATAAAGAAATTACAAAAAATCATTTTTAATTTTTTTTCAAGAGATGGCTAAGTTATCATAACTTGAAAGATTCCAAGTTTAAGGACCAAATTAAGAAAATCTGTCACGTTCTAAGAACTAATGCAGATAAAAGAAATTCCAAAAACCAAATTAAAAAAAAGGCTAAAATATGACATAAGTACTTGTACTCTTCAAAAGTTAGGAATTTGGTCTTTATATTTTTATTGTCAGGAATTTAGTCCCTCTACTTTTCAAGTTTCAAAAATTCAGGTCTAACTATTAACATTGTTATTTTTTTTTTAAAATTTAGATTAATTACGTCATTTTTTAATTGCAAGGCTATCAAGTGTATTTTTTTATTATTTCAAAATGTCACACTAGGAAATTTTAAAAAAATAACAGTGTTAAACGGTTGGACCTGAATTGATAAGGCACGATGGTTAGGATCAAGTTCAAGTTGTTGGACACAAGGAAAAACCGAATCGAAGAGGGAAAACCTAACTTGACGATTCAACAACCTGAAACACAAGAATAAGTCAAGTAAGCATGGGGCATATCGACAACAAGCAAAAACTAACAGATGAAACGAAGAATGAATAAATAAAGATCCCAATGCTTTAGGGTGTGGAAGGGTTGGATCTTGTGTTGAAATCACGTTCTTGATGAGTTCTTACTAAAGTGAAGTTGTCAAAAATAAGAGTTTGATCAGTAAACAAATCTGGCTAAACTAAGGTAGAAATCACAAGAAAAGAATGGGAAAAGAGTAAAGAGGTTTGGTCAATAAGGAAAACTCAAAAATCGAATGAAGAAGGCTGCCTTGAAGCCCAAGGATGCATTCTTGAGGGAAAAGAAAGTTGTCAAACAGGTTTGGAAACAAAAGACACCAAACAAATTAGAAAACAATGAAAACAAGAAGAAGCAATCAGTTTGAACAGGAAGAGATCTTCTCAAAAGAGGCATTCTTGAATGCGAAACAACAATAAGCAAGGTTGTTTGAAGGGTTATTAATCAAGAAAATTATCAAACAATAAAGAGATATTAGATCTCCTCAAACCGAACAACAAAGAAAATAAAAAGATAAGAAAACTCAAATAGATTTGGAACACTAGAGTTTCTTGAACTTTAATTCACATTTCTTGAAGTCAAAACCTTGGATCTTGAAACTTGAAATTAAATAAGAAGAAAGAGTATGAGAAAAAGATTCAAATTAACTTAATCAAGATTAATAAAGATATGGGGAAGGTGGAAAAGGATTGGATAGAATGTAATGAAAAGGCGATGCCTTATGAAACCCTTTAAAGAAAAACTTCAATAAGCTTTTCAAATGGTTCTAATTAACCCCTAGGACAACAACCTATTAAATAGGAGGGTGAAAAATGCTTCTCATGGCTTCTTGAAGAAAACCAAGATGAAACTTCTAAAAATCACAATAGAGATATTGCAAAGAGAGAAACTCAAATGTATATTTTATAAAAAAGAGATGCGTGTGGTGAATTACATGAAAGGGTAAAATTTGGGTAAAAATAAACTCCTAATCACACTAGGATTACCTCAACAATAAGTAACAAGTAAATAACTAACCTAATGAATGAAAATAAGACTTAAGTATGAAAATAACAAAGAGAAATTCAGCCGGCTAGTAAGGAAAGGGCATAGACTGAATTTCAACATTAAAATAACATAATTGGGCTTAATAAAAACTATTTTAATGGATCAAAAACAAATTAGGTTAAAATAAAATATAACTAAGCATAATAACGTTTAAATGGGCTCAAATTGGGCCGAAACTCCACAAAGATTTGCATGGATTGTTGGAGCTTGTTTTGTTTAAGTTTTTAACTCTACTAAGCTCGTAGGTGATCGTCCAAGCACGTCCCGCTTCAAGAAATTTGATCTTGAACCAAGATTTTCAAGAATTGAAATCTATATTTTCTTGAAACTTAAAACCATCAAAACTGTCCATTTTAAACCAAGATTTGGTTTCTTGATTTTCTTAAAACCAAAATTCAAAATCTTGATGATCTTTCTCAACTCCAAGGTTGTCCGGTTCCCATCCAAAGTTGGGCCTCCTGTTTTGTGATCTTTTGAGCTTGTTACATGGGCTTTGTAGAAGGTTAAGCCCAGCATGTTCTTTGGCCAAAAATTGAGCCCCCATACTCGTATCATGAGTTTTGAAATTTGAAAAAGTAAAAAAACTAAAATCTTAAAAATAAAATTACAAAGACTAAATTCTAATTTTTTTTTAAACTACAAGGACTTATGACATGTTTAAAAAAAACTAGAGAAACAAAATATTAATTTATCCCTGAACCCATCATTCAATCAACAAAGACTGGCTTAAAAATGAATCAACGCAGGCACACTCGATTTGATGATTGTTTATCAGCCCAATCAATGGCTGACAAGTCGGCCCTCCCCAAAGCGAAAATGAACTTACAGAATGGTTGTTCTCTTTACTTACCTTTTCCTTGAGAGATGGAAAGGAAAATCAATGGATATGTATCTAAATTCTAATGGATTAATTTAACATCATTTTGCCTCCAAGATTCATAATGTTTAATTAATTCCTTCAAATTTTGTTTTTAATATGTGAAGAGAACAATAATTAAGTTATTAGCACTCAAATGACCAAATTTCAAGTACGGTTAATGTAATTTTCAAAACATTTAGATATGATCAAAGTCTAACGCTTTTCTTTTGCTTTTGCTTTTTGTTTGCCTTCATCAAGGAGACCAATTGATTCTAATATAATCTGCACTGTTCCTTACAAATGAAAGCTTAACACATAAGCTACAAACCAATATATACATATATAGCTACCTCCATAAGCATTATATTACTGGTATTTACACTTGATTGATTTGACTATTATTACAATAAAAAATACAATCTTGTTAATCGTAATATGGAAGGAACATAGAAAGAGAAGAACCTCTACTTTTAGAAAAGCAAACAATTCTCATCATGAGATTTAACTTTCTCTATAGCCTTACAGCTAAATAATGGTGGTACTGGTTCCATCTTCGATTAGCCACAATGTCATCTGCTCTACATAGGATTCTACTTGTTCTTTGCTTGGTTTCATCACTATTGCAGATGACTGCAGGTAATCCCAATGTTTTCATGATTTTCATTGATGTTTCCGTGGTTTTATGGTGGTGTACTTTTTTTCTTCTTTTTTTTTTTTGTGATTGTATTAGGTGGAGGGTTCAGAGAATGGTGCATAGCTGACGAACAAACACCAGATGAAGAGTTGTTGAAGGCACTTGATTGGGCCTGTGGAAAGGGAGGTGCAGATTGCAGTAAGATACATGTGAACCAGCCTTGTTACCATCCAAATACTATAAAAGACCATGCATCTTATGCCTTTAACAACTACTACCAGAAATTCAAGAACAAAGGAGCTACTTGCTACTTCAATTCTGCTGCAATCATCACCGATCTTGACCCAAGTAAGATTATAATCTAGTTGTTGCCATCTTCACAGGTCTTGATCTCTATCCATGATTCAAATCTAAGTTAATATCTCTTTTTGTTGACAGGCCATAATTCATGCAAATTTGAAACCGTTCCCTAGGTGGAGGGCAAAATCATTGCCATACTTTTCGTTTGGAAAGTTTTCAGACTTGTTGACAATGAGCCTATTTTGGTTTTTATTGAATGCTAATGTTCCCTAATTCCAATTTCAACCCTTTGAAAAACCCAAAAATTGTCATCTTTTCGTTATCTCGCTATGTACCATCCCTAAATCCATTTTAAGGTACACACATAGAAGAATGCTTCTTATTATTCTTATTATTGGATTAGATTCGGTTGAGAGAGTATATGCTTTGGAGTGTTTTACTCTCTCAAAGGAGAATATTGTCTTTCTATTGAGATTTTATCTGCAAATTCATGTCAATATTTTACGAAATATTAATTATGAATATTGCACCTATAAGAGTTCAAACCCCACAGACGCAATATACATAATTAATATTTTGCACAATATTAATATTTATCCTGTGAGCTTGCAAGTTGTATCTTCGTCAACTAAAACACTCCCCAAACTCTGTGAACCTCTTTTAGAGTACAGGAGACAAAATTTCAACATGAAAACAATACCTTCTATTGAGAAAGTGATACGCTTCAAAACAGATATTCGCACTCAACATATTGGATAGGATAAGATGGATGAATTGGTGTAGCAATTCCATTTCAATTTTACAACTTGGGGAAATTTAATATCACATGCACTCAATACAGAAAATTGAAGAGTGTCATCACTTTCATACATTCACATATATTTGGGGACAATACTGAGGATTAAATTTGGTATGGTGTTGCTCACAAACCAAAAGATCCTCAAAATCAGTAGCCACCACACCCAGCGAATGTTGATATATACTTATCAATTTTAAACAATCTCCTTCATCGTTTCGCAGCCATATATGACAGAAATCTATGTTAGTGTTTGGGGTTCACTTTGCCCATACTTTTATATATGGTGGCTACACAGGGTATGGCGGATGCTATCCTCTTCGAAAGCCCAACATTGCACCTTCCATGGGAATATCAAATTTAGTTTTCAAGCTAAATTTGCAATTAAGGTGAAGCATGCATGGAGCAAGTTAATTAAAAAGTTTGCCCGAAGAGTGTGTAATATAAATACTGTATTAGTGTTGCGAATTAATGAAGTAATTCATATAAAAAGATGGTAAATTATGATCATTCAAAATTTTCGTTCTCCAAAGAGTTTGTTTGCTAATTTCATCACTCAATTTATTTTGTCATTTTTCTTACTACCATTAGAATAATTGGAATTATTGTTAGAATATATTTGGTAACTACCAATCTTTAAATCTTTTATTTATTTAGCTTTTCTTCATTATTTTGATGTATTATTTTGACTTGCACTCGTTTGGCTTTCACAAATTTTTATAATTTTTAATATACTTTTTTATTTTATTTTTATGATTTTCTTATCATTTTTAAATAATCTATAATTTCTTAAATTAATGTTTTAATTATTTACAATTTTCAATAACTTTTATAATTTTTTTTTTAAAAACTATGATTTCTTTAAACCGATCAATGCACTTTTTCTGTAAGGCATTAATTGCTTTCTTGATTTTTTAATTAATTGTTTTTTTTATCCTCTAGTCTTTTAAAATATTTAAATTTGGTCAATGTCAAATTGACAAAAATACATAAAAATAGAGAGCTAAATTTATTAATGACTACATCAACATAATATATTTTAGCAATGAAGTAACTACAAATTTCAATTATTCTAATAGCAATTATGAAATTCAAAAAAAAAAATTAGTAATTGAAATAAGAGTATTCTCAACCTTAGGTGATTATCCGAATAGTTTAATTATATATATTACTAACTAGTCGCTACTTGTTATTTACGGTTGATATTATTAAAAATACAAATTAAATGGACATCTATGGGAGAAGTCGAGGTCGATCAATGGTGTTACAATTAAAGGTGGAGTTAGTTGCTACATATTGTATTTGCAGATGGCTATATAGAGTTAACACAGTACTTGAAATAGGAAAGTTAAATTTTGTTTATAACTTAATTTTTGAGCATCTAACAAGTAATTATATTAGAATTCAATTAAATTTGGAGTTCAACTGAGTTAAACTTTTAAATCAAGATAAAACTTACTTTCGGTATTATTTTTTTATTCACAAGTCTTGAATCTAAAATTTTATTTAAAAGACATCAAATTTTTTACCACCCAATTGATAAAATATAGTGTTTTTACTTACTAGCTTTGGAAGGAAGGAGGGATGTTCCATTGTTTCTCATGGAGATGTAGGCTGATCTACTAGTGTATGCAATAGGCATAGAAGGAGGAGAAATGGGTGGTCATTAAATTCAAGCATCAGCCTGAAAGCACTGTTGAGAGCCCCTTACCTTATCTCACCACTACTCACCCCCTTCTTGAAACAACAAAAAGGTCCACCACCTAGTAATACAAGACAAATTAATGAAAGAAAAGGCCATTGCCTTCACTCCCTTCCATCTTTTCCAGGTTTTTCCTTTTCCCCACAAAAGGACTTTAATGGTATGGTTACCCACCATTAATGCCCCTCTCTGTGGTCTCAGTCTGTTCTCTCTACGGATGAGGTGGTCGGTCGTTAATTTCGTCTATGCCTCGTGCGTTATTTGAGCTTTTTTGTTTGACCACGTTCCATCGGCTCCGTTACCCCCACTCATAAGCAAACCTCCATCACCATATATTTCTTTGTTTGCATTTTTACATTTATCGCGATGAATCTAGAAAGAGAGAAATTAAAAATTAAAATTATTTATGAAGTGGTTAACGATTTAAATTGTTTAAATTTTTAGTGATATTATTTATGGTTGCATACAATGATCGAATATATTATACTTTCAAAGAAAAGACTCAAATTCGAACATTAAAAATAAATATTTTTAAAAGGGACAGCCACGAACCTCGATATGGTGGTATAATGTGAACAAATCTTTCCTTTACTCTTTTAATTGAAAATAATTAATGACGAAATAACTTTTTAAAATTACTGAAAAATGAAATATGTTACTTAACTCAGCTTCTTTTAAAGAAAAACAATTCATTAAACATTACATAACAAGGCCCAAAGCCCAAAGAAATAAAACCATAAAGTACAAGGCCAACCAAGCCTAGCCCAGAACACAAGAGGGTGAACCCTAGACCCCTCATCAGCTTAGCCATCGTTGCCTGGAGCAAGAAGAGAAGAAAGCTTATCGGAAGTGTCTGTTCAAGCAAGGCTGATTTACCCACGTCCAGCAGGTACGCTGGCGAGGAGGAAATAAAGTCGTCATCATGGCGGAGGTTGTCGGGGCATCGACTGAGCTTTAATGCTAAGCCTTCGAGCCGGCGTCAGCAACTTATTAAAAGCTCTTAAACTAGTACACTAAGTAAATCTATCGTTTTTTAATTAAGTAAAAATTTATTCGCTTATTTTTATTCGTGAAAACTCTTAATTTTAACTAAAAATTATTCTTATTAAACAATAGAAAAGGAAAGTAAAAACGATTTTATTTTACAATTTTTTTATTACTCAAATCTATTTTACTATTCATGTTCGAAGTTCGTGATTGTCCCTCCCACAAATATTTTCTTCAAAGTTTAAACCTGCATTTTTCTTTGAGAGTATGAGGTGTCTTATCGTTGCACCCAACCTTTTTAATTATTTTATAAATGTATAATGACTTATTTGACTCACCAATTTACAAAAATAAAGTCATTTTAGCATTCCATTTAATTTTTTTGCGTCTTTCAACTCTTGAATTTGCATTATTCGTCAAATCACCTCAAATTAGTTGAAAAAGTTAATGCTTGTTGACTTTGCTGACGTGGCATTTGCATGGAAGTCCATGTGTATGCCACGCTAACATTTACTTAACTTTTTAAAATTTAAAAAATATTTTTAATATTTTTAACACTTTTAAATTTTTAAATAAATTTTATATTTTTATATTAAAAAATTTAATTAATCCTAACGTAGCAGTGTATGTGTGTGCCACATCAATAAAGTTAACAGATGTTAACTTTTCCATCTATTTTAGAATAATCTAACAAACAACGTAAGTTTAAAGGTTAAAAAAAAGTAAACATTTAAGTGATAGTTAAAATGATTTTTTATCAAGTTAAAAATTAAACAAATCATTATACACCATTCATGTTAAATTACTAATATGAAATAATAAGGTTGTAAAATTTTGTAATTTTGGACAAACACTAAAAAACTTTTATCATTTTCGTTTTAGCTTGGCGCATGCCACAATTTTATTTGTTTTCTACTTCAAAAACTATTTTAATCTGTCGAAATAATAAACATAGTAAAGTTTGGTATTTATAGCTATATATATCAAAATAATAAAACAAATTATCTTATCCTTAGTGTTGGCATTTGGACAAGAATGAAAGGTTAGATATATCGACTACTTGGAAATAGAGAAAAAAATTACGTTGATTATACCAGAAGTCCCTAGAGTTTCCCATATGATTATGGCATCAATCTTATGTATGGTATATATAGGGCATTGTTTGCGGGTATCCAAAAAGCTTGAACTCCTGACCGCGTAACGACTGTCACCTGGCCCCCCCCCCGATTATACTCGAACTCGTGACCGCATCACAACAGCCTACTAGGACCTTCACATTCACTTTGACCCCTGATTGTATCAAACATTATTACCTCGAAATTGAATTTCCTCATGATGGGTTTATAAGGTCATAGTCCTATCCCACCATGACATATGAAATGTATGTATGCTAAGGTGCATTATCACATCCCGACCCCTCAAAACTAACTAAGAATTTTCGTCGAAAATCCTGAACACTTTTAAAATACCAAAAATCCTTAAAACAAAAACCCTAATAAAAACTCTAATCCTAATAAAATAAAAACTTTAACCCTAAAAGAGAACTGAAAAGTGCGTCTACTTTTCATGAGGCATCATCGTATAAACTACCTATAATCTCAACATCATCGTGTGAATTATCTCATTTCCATGAGGCATTTTCCAATAATAGAATACTTTATGTGGTTTATACCTAAGCAATACCATTAATTTACATATCTCTAGGTTTACTTTTAAAAGATGGAGAGCCGTGATTTAAAGATGTCGAGACAGGGAAGAAGATACAAAGGGTAAGTGAGAGAAATGAAATTAGAGAATTCTCTTTATATATAAGAAGCAATAAAAATATAACGTGTCAAAATTTCATTGGTAGTCAGCTGGCACCTTGGACAAAAGTGATGTATAGCTAATGAGTGACATATAACAATTAAAAGAAACTCATACCATGTACGAATTTGAGAATTTGAAAGAAGTTTATTTGAGAATTTTAATTTAGTTTATTCTAAATCTGGTCGATTATTAATATATTTTTTATTAAATTTATTGATATGATATTTTAAAATAAAAAAAATCACTGAATTTAAAATCTAAAATGTTACGAAAACTACAGCTACTTCTGACATATTTGAACAAAAAAAAATTCCAATCATATGTTGAATTTTCATTTTGTAATAGTACAATAATATTATTTATTATTTATTTTAATTTTTTATCTTCTCATTATTCTACCATCCAACGCCTTTACTGAGCTCAAACCTATTTAAGAAGTGGGGTGGATGTAGGCTAGCGGCCCTGGTTAGTTAGGTGTACCGTGTACCTTCACTGTGCTCCAAGATTTGTTTTTGCTGTGCTGCTCTATTTCTTCCTTCTCTACTAGAGTGTTGGAATTTAGCAAAAACATGAGTTATCTGGGTGTGGGAGTTAGCCCTGGGAATGTTCCCGTCTACCATGGCACTAATTTGAAGGTCATTGATAGAAGAGTGAGAGTTGCAGAGCTGGTTTTGAGGTGTCTCATATGTGGCTTAAGCGTTCTTGCAGCTGTTCTTGTTGGAACAGATACCCAGATCAAAGAGATCTTCACTATTCAAAAGAAAGCTAGATTTACAGACATGAAAGCTCTTGTGTAAGAAATATACATACCCTCTCTACTCCCTCTTGTGAGTTGCTTTTGTTGATCAAGTTTGATGTACATAACGCAGGTTTTTGGTGGCGGCCAACGGCATAACTGCAGCTTACTCATTGGTACAAGGACTGCGTTGCGTTGTGGGTATGGTGAGAGGAAGTGTCCTTTTTAGTAAGCCTCTGGCTTTGGCCATTTTTTCTGGAGATCAGGTACTTGTGTTTCCCATCATAGAAGCTATTGCATGCCTTGGTCTTGTTTCGTTATAGTATATATATATGTATGCATGTATGTATGTTTCAGTTGCAGAACTATCCACATATCCAGAATTGGCTAATGGGTTCATTTAACCAAAAAAGAAACCAAAAAAGAAATTGTTTTTTTGCTGTTTTCATGCTGGCTTCGCAAAGAGAAAGATTATGAATTGTATGCTTAGTAGTTGAAAAAAAAAGTAATAAAACGTTGTAAAATGGCAATTTTAAGATGCATTGAAAGAGAACAATTTTTTTCTTCCTTCAACTGCTAGAGAAACAGGGGAGGAAAGCTGAGTCACTAGCTTTTAATGCTCAAAGTTAATGTTGCGATCAGGGTGGCAGGTAATTTGCTGCTCATCCTTTAATATTACACTGTTGCGTAGAAAAATGAAAACCCTATATTTCGACAGCAGCAACAACAGTACGACGAGTCAAGCAGCATCATGTAATAATGAGGGGAAGATGAACATCATTAATACAAAGAAACAACTAATACCTACTTGATAAAGCTTGTAATAAATATGAATGAGTATATAAGTAGGTGGACCTATAAGCAAATTTTCTATGCCAAAAGAAAAGTTGGTCGTTGGTGCTGTTGAAATGGAATTATTGTTCTTTCATGACAAGCTTTACTGGTTTTTTCCACTTGCTGAATTTTGTCCAACCAGTTTAATGTTGCTGCACAGAATCTTCACGCGGTTTCGAAAACCTAACTAATGCGGGTTGGGTGGAGAAGGGAATTCTGGGGTGATATGTATGTTGCCTAATAATGCACATAAAAGATAATGTCAATATTTAATGAAGAGAGGAGATTTCTATTGCAGTTCACACTTGTAGGACTAGTCACGTTAGGTGTGTCACTAAAGGTTTGGTTTCGGGTCGCTAAGAACCGCCACTGTTTGTATTTTTACCTTGAAGTAGCCCTGTTACATGCATATATCTAAACCAAATGATTAACACATGAAGTGTTTTTGCATTGCAGGCACTGGCATACTTGAATGTGGCTGCAGTGGGAGCTGCAGCACAGTCAGCGGCGTTTGCTAAGTTGGGGCAAACAAAGCTTCAATGGATGGTGATATGCAACATGTACGGGAAATTTTGTAACCAAATTGGGGAAGGAATAGCAGTGTCACTACTAGTTAGCATCTGCATGGTGGGCCTATCTTGTATCTCAGCATTTGGTCTCTTCCGCTTATATGGTAGCAACAAGGCCAAGAACAACTCGGGGTGGTAGAAATTTGGGTGCTAAAAATGTACTGCTTTGTTTTACTTTCAAAGGCTGGTTCCTTAGTTTTTCTGTAATTTTTTATGTTTGTTTCATATAATATAGTGTTAATGCTTATATAACAAAAAGTGGGGTTTTATCAGTTTTTGGAAATCCCATTTGTCAATAAATGAATTTTGGATTTTGCAGATTGATTGTGATTTTCCTACCATTTTTTATAACATTTAATAATATAAAAGGTGAAATGTTTGAAACATAATTAACTAATAATATGTTGTAAAAACATTAAAATTTCTATATTTGATTGTCTTTTTAGTGTTGACATTTTCCTCATAAAAGCAAATTTGGTTGTATTAACGTAACGTACAGAAAAGAGCAGAGCAGTAGTCCCACGTTTTGCTTATAAAACGATAGGTGTTGTCACATGACAGCCCCTATATCTTCTTCACTTCTTCTTCCCCATTTCACAAACCTTTCTGCTTTCAACAAACGCAAACCACACTTACAACAATGGTAAGTTTAATTGCATGTCAAAGTAATTGGTATGATTGCATGTCGATACTGGTGTTTCTAATCTGTATTTGTTGTTGTAATTGGTATTTGATGATAAAAGACTACCTCAAAACGCCTTGCGGGAAGGAAGGTTGCAAGGTTTCAAAGGAACATCACAAAGAGGGGATCTGTGGAAAGCTCAGCAAAGAAAGAAAATGGATACCCTGTTGGCCCAATTCTTCTAGGCTTCTTTGTGTTTGTGGTCGTTGGGTCATGTATGCTCACTTTCTGTCTTTGGATATCCTAGTACTAATGGTTTTAGATAAACATTTTGATTGCTTCAACTCAGCCTTTTGCTTTTTTTTCCTTTGACAGCTCTTTTTCAGATCATTAGGACTGCTACCAGCAAAAGCATGGCCTGAGCAGAGGAGTTGATCGGATGAATAAGACAGCCGTTGTTACAGAGTCGTGTTCGTTCAATAAATAACAATGTTGTACAACTGATGTTTGTTAGACATCTTGGTTTGGTTTCAATAAATCATTGTGACATCTTGTTGGTAATGAAGAATGCTTGTAATTTGGCTACTAACAACATAAAATTTTTATTCAAAAAGTATAAATTATAATCTGCCAAAAGGCAGGGGCAATGGATGAAAAGATGAAGTATAAAGAAATTCGAACAGAAATGCTCAACTGAGTGATACTAAGCAATTAAGGAAGGTTTATGATGCATGGAGCTTCCTTTATTGGATCCTGGTAGCAGCGTTCTGTAACTGTGGGACAAGTTCTTGGCACGAGAACTGAATCCGAGCCCATTGAATGACTGTTTATTGTTCTCATAGAAGGTTTCATGATGGGGTGAGTCATAGCCAATCTCATCAAATTCCTGCAGGAAGTTCATTCAGGCTTAACTATCCCATACAAGTATTATCCCCAAATACATATGAACATTAGTAGGAATTTTTAAGGCTGTTTTCTACCTTGGATTTTGCCTTAACATAGTAAGGTGTTAAACAGGGATTTAAATCTTCAAGGACCAAATCACTTGGACTACCAGGAGCTGTTGGATCACCAGAACTGTATTCCTGAAAAATGATCACCTTGGGGTTCACCTGATTTCCAATGTTCCAAGTTATAAACACTATAGGTGCTAATAAAGTCTAAATTCTTACCAAAGAATCAAAAGGTCCATCAGGATCAGATTTGGGTGTCATGGGAGAGCTGCCATACTGCTGGTGACATGCATTACCACAATACTTATCTGCTTTCACCTGTTACAAGCATATGTTAACAACAATCCTTATAATGGGTTTTAGTTACTTAATTGAAATGATATCTTTGGACTTTTTCTTACCTGATCAAGATCCAGGGCAAGGCATTGGAGTTGTTCTGTAAGAGAAGTAACCTGTCTTTGGAGAGTTGGGATTAGTTGTTTGGCTTGGGTCAGCTCCGAACCTTGCTTTTGTACAAGTTCTTGAAGCTGGGAATTCATGGCGTCTGGAAACAGTATCGCATTTTTCAATGATTTAATTTCTTCTCTTTGTTTCAAACACAAATCTTTCAGCTTCTCAACCTGCAAAACACTTACATTAACACACACACACACACACACACACAAAAAGCCTCATACATAAATTATATTGGAAGGGCAAAGGGGGCAGCTGAGGAGCTGACCTCTGTGTTCTTGTCTTGAAGCTGAAGCTTGAGCTCGGCAATCTCCATCTCGAGCTCTTTATTTGCACTCAACAGCTCCCTCTCAATTCTCAAAACCATAGCCAAGGTCCTAGTGTTCCCTTTAACCTCAGTCAAGGCTTTCACCTCCATTTTGCCCCTGTCCTTACCGGCAGATCCATTCCCGAACAGCTTCCTCTGCAAGACGGTTAAAGCAGCTCCCTTTCTTGCCGTCTTCTTGATGTCCTCGGCTAGGACATCAGATGGAATGAGAAGCTGAGCATGACCCATTGCCTTGGTTTTGGATTGATTGTCCACAAATCGCTTAACCATGCTGGTGAAGTTGTGGTGAGTGGTGGTGGCCTTGCTCTTGCTCCGGCAACCCTGGTCGACATCCAAGGGGTTCGATTTCACAAGGGCTCGAGAGAAAGAGGATTTAGGTTTCCCAGAAGAGGAAGTGCTGAGGTCTATGGATGAGGAGGGATCGGAGAAAATGGAGGAAGTGGAAGAGCGTGAATCGTACGACTTGTAGCGGGTCGCCATTTTCAGGGAGACAACACCACTTCGGAGATGATGTGTGTTATATTTATGGTTCTGTTTCTGTTTTGTCGGGTTGCAAAAGTGAAAGAGGTTTTGTTTTTTGAATTTAATCCAAATTTTGAATTTAAATGTGTGTTTTACGTGAAAGGCGCGGAAATGTTTTTTATATTCAACTCATCAACCTTATTTTATATTTTCTTTGGTTAATTTGTCTTCTAGTCTTTCTACTTTTTACTTTTTACAGTTTTTATTTCTAAAGATTTTAATTTCCCTATTTTTTTCGAAGACATTCAATATTACTACATTTGGATTTGCACTTGTAAATAAAAAATTAAATCTCAAATGTATGAAGAGTGAAGGACTTAGAGCACTTTTTAACCAATTTATTTTAAATTAGTTGCATTGCATTATTTGAACTATATCTATATTTTATAAACGTTTAAGGTATAAAAAATTCTCAAATTTTTTCAAAAAATAATAATAATAATTAAGCTCTCTTTTTTTTGCACTCATTTGGATATTGGAATTGTCAAAATGCATCAAAAAGACCCTTGGATCGTTAACTTTAACAGTTGACCATTAAAGTTAACTTCCCCTAATCTTTTTCAGTTAAAGCTACAACATGTCACAACTACGGCATGACATATGGCAAAAATTTATAAAAAAATAAAAGTTATAAAAATTATTAAATTATAAAAAAATTATAAAAATCATAAAAATATAAAAAAAATTTATAAAATTTTATAAAAATCATAAAAATAGATATAAAATGCATAAAAAATGACCTTTAACCATTAATTTTAACCATTGATCGTTAAAGTTAACGATCCCAATTTTTTCTAGTTAAAGTCATCACGTGTTGCAACACAACATGACATGTGGCAAAAAATGATAAAAAATAAAAATCAATAAAAGTTATAGAAAAATTATAAAATGCTTCTTTTGGTACGATAATTTTTACGAATTTTATTCTTTACATTTTTTTATAATTTTCTTATGATTTTATAAAATTATAATTTTTTTCTATATTTATATAAAATTTATAATTACAAATTTTATAAAATTTTACAATTTTTAATAATTTTTAATATTTTTATATTCTTTTATTAAAATTTAATAATTTTTATAACTTTTATTGATTTTATTTTTTTTTGCCACATGTAACGCCGTAATTGTGACACGTGGTGGGTTTAACTGAAACAAAATTAGGGGCAGTTAATTTTAACTGTCAATTGTTAAAGTTAACGGTTAAATGACCTTTTTGATGCATTTTAGCAGTTCAAGTACCCAATTGAATGCAAAAAAAAAAGAGCAGGGGCTTAATTGCTTTTTTTGAAAAGGTTTTAAGGCATTTTTAATGTATTTTGAAAGTTCAAGTACCCAATTGAGTGGAAAAAACTAGGGTTTAATTGCTTTTTTTTAAAAGTTAGAGAGCTTTTTACACCATTAAGCCTTTTATAAATTAAGTGTTTAACTGAGTTTATGTCACCCATCACGTGAGTCTTAATTTGGTTGTAAAATTATCGAAAACTTATTATTTTTCAAAGCAATTAATATTATTTTGAGGTTATTTTTGTCTTTTTATTTTTTAAATAAAATCTAAAAAAAACATATACATGTTGGGATTTAAATCCAGAACACGATAAGATTCAGTCCTTCAACTTTTCCATTTCAACCAAAATCATATTTGTTTTTTATGTCAATTTTTTAAATAATTTTATAATATAATTATTTTCACTTATATCATTGGTATGTCATAATCTAGTTATATTTTAAGTGTTTAATTAAGTTTGTGTCACCCACCAATCGGGACTAATGTAGTTGTGAATTTATTTTAAAAAACCCATTATTTTTACAAAGTAACAAATATATTTTAAGGTCTTTTTGTATTTTTATATATAATCTAAAAAAATACGTACACATTATGCAATTTAAACCTACCACATCATAGTCTTTAATATTATAACTTTAATATTTCAATCAAAACTTCATTTGATTTTTATATAATTCCATATGTAATAATGTAGTATTAATTGTAGCATTGATATAACAAAGGTACTAAGCCATTGAGGGGAAATAGGTAGTAAGCTTAAAAGAATAAGCAAGAGTAATAAGCAAATTGTAGCAGTAAGCCTGCCAAATAAGGAAATTTGCCTCCACAATCACAATTAAAGAATGGTTAAGCCTCAAGGCATTCACATACTCTTATTGCAACCTAAGCACCTATAACACTTTTAGTATAAAAGTCTCATGTACATTCATTTTGAGATGTGAGTCCATATACTCAATATATTCAGCCTAAATATTCCTTTAAGCTCACCATCACCCTCCTTTAAACTTAAATATGGGAGAGCATCTCGAATCATAAGCATGGATACCCCTATAGCTTACATTTTGTCTCGTAAGTCCTGAATCATTCTTCACTCAAAATCCTTCAACTCATTTCAGTTTTAAAAGTGATTCAAACAAGTGTTAAATACAAGTACAATTATTTTAGCTTTTCCTTTGATTCCAGTTTTGTTTAATAATAAGTACTCAAGTAATGTAAATCATTTACCATTATACTATTGACTAATTGACCATGGGAGTTTGTGATTGATACATTCTTAATGTATTAATTTATATAACAATAATGCATTATGTGATGATTTATTGTTAATAATAAAGAATTTATTGCCAATAAACCTTTAGCACAGGACCTGGTGTGTCGTAACATCGACTATGTACGAAAAATAATTACAAGCCATGGGTATTTTGGCTCGCACAATCAAACATTAAGCACGAGGACAACAGCTGACCTAGGGTCAAGGACAACAACCACTTTAATTCTATAAATAGGCTCATTTAACACATGTTATGGACAATTTTTATAATGTATAATTTTCTTCATAGTTTTAGTCTTTAGTTTTCTCTTTTCTTAGGCTTTAGGTTTATTTTTAGTTTTGTTATTAGATTTCATTAGGAGATCTGATATGTGGAACTCAATAAAACTTTGTGTGGATTCGATATTATATTTAATACTATTCAGGCTTCTCCTAAACCTTATTCTCTTGATTCGTTATTCATGTCTATTTTATATATTAAGTTTATCATGTTTATGAGATCCATGAGGAACTAATCCTTTTATGGGGGATTAACAAGTGGAGGTATGATTAATTAATTGTTTTGTAGGGTTCTCTTAACGGATTAGTTGTTTAGGAGAGGAATAACATAAACCTTAGGCTTGACGACTCTATGTAACACCCCTAACCCGTCTCTGTCGCCAAATTAGGGTTACGAAATATTACGACACATATCAAATATCATTAATCAATTCATTTATTAATTTAAATAACAACATTTGAATATGCATTTCATTCATAGCAAAATAACATTTACGAGCCTTAAAATGAGCTTACGGGGCCCTAAAAATAGTTTGGGAACAATCAGGGACAAATTTGAATCAAAACAGAAAAATATGCAAAATTTTGAAAATTTTGAAAATAGGGGTCACACGGCTGTGTGGCTAGGTCGTGTGAAAGAGGTCAGCCCGTGTGCCTTCAAACACGCTCGTGTGGTTACCCCACACGCTCTTGTGCTCAGACCGTGTGAAAAATCTTGCACTTATAATTAATAAGGCACATGACCGTGTGTCACACACGGCCGTGTGGATAAGCCTAGGTCGTGTGCACCTTAAAAAGCTTCAAAATCAATGCATACTTTCATCCAAACTTAGGTACCAAGCCAAATCAAAATAAACTATTTCCACACTTTAAAAACACATTTAAACAAGCCTAAAACATGCCAAAACAATCAACCTAAGTGCCTAATCAATTTGTCATCCTTGACACCACAATTCAATTATTAACCTCAATTCACATGACACATCAACTAATTTGCATTCAATTTTATAAGTTCATATATAGAACTCATACAAAGCTTATCATTTCTTATTCATTCACATTCATTCTTACCATGATTCAAACACTTAAATAAGGTTTATATCAAAAGATCAAAACAACTTTATATAAACATATTCACACCAAGATTAAAGGCACATACACAAGTAAGCTTATACCCAGCTTAATACATAACATTTGTAATAAGTATCCAAGTATATACAAATACACCTATTATTGTAACATCCCGGTTTAGACCCTAGTCGGAACAGTGGTTTCGGGACCACAAATTCGAGTCAAAAAAATAATTTAATATTATTTTTGGTGTTTGCAGTATGTGAATTAAGATGTGTGAAAGTTTCGTGTGAAAATTTTATCCGTTTGTGTGTTTAATTTGATAAAAAGGACTAAATCGCATGAAGCGTAAAAGTTGAGTTCTAATAGCTAAAGGTATTAAATAGCTATAGGGCTTTAAAGTGGAAGTCTTTATTTGGTAATTAGCCGATTAGATTTGATAGTGGATTTTAATGGCTTGACATTTGAGTAATTTTTAAAGTTTTTAAAGGTTAATTAAGTAAATTGGTAATTAATGATTATTATAATAAAATAAAGAAAAAGAAGGTTAGCGGGGGAGAGGGGTGTTTTTCTTCTTTCTTGTTGCTGTCGAAAACATGAAAAGCTTTGGAGAAAGCTTTGCTATTTGTTACTAACTTTGAATGCATGTAAGTGTTTTTAGCTTTCATTTTTGGTAAATTTTGTATTTTTGGAACCATTAATGTTAGGCATAACTAATAAAGGGATTATATTGCTAAATTTATAATAAATTTTGGGACTGGTTTTCTTTTGAAGTATTACGTTGTGTTGGAAAAATGTAGATGAATGGCTAAATATTTTTTTGAGCAATTTAGCTACTTTAGGTAGTAATTATTGTTTGTATTAATCCCTAGTGACTTAGATATTTTAAATCTATAATAACATGGTGTTAATCAATAAATTGTCAAGGTTTGGGGGGGGGGGGACTAATTGAGAGTTGTATATGTACAATTAGCTGGGAATTTGGTTAAGGAGGTGGATAAAAATAGTTTTTGTGTAATGATTTTTGCTAGCTATTTTTAAGGAGTTGGGTGTTACAAAAATTAAAATAGCATGGTAAAAAAACTGTAAATTCGGTTAGCTGATATTTAATTCAAAAAATAAAATATTTTCGGTGGTTGGATTAATTAATTAAACTAAATTATTATTAAATTAGCATTGATGTTTCGGTTTCGATTTAATGGTTGAAAATGTTTACTGTCTAGCATTAGTTAGATTCTTTTATTGTAAGTTTAAATGCTGCTCGGAAATAGTGTAAAAATTAATGCTGCCCAATTTTGTGCCCTTTTTATGCTGTCCGAAATTTGAACTAATTAATGGTTCTATTTTCATGCCAATTGGAGGCTGTAAAAACAGTCCCATTTGTTGCATTATACTGTCCAGTTTTAGGATGAATTAATTGAGTTATTACAGGATTAAAAAGCATGGATTTTTGCTATGATAAGTAGGGGTGAGCAAAACTCGATTCGACTCAAAAAAATCGAAAAAAAAATTTGAATTTCGAGTTAAACGAATTGAGTTATTCGAGTTAATCAAGTTATTCGAATCAACTCGAATTTTTTTTTGAATTTCGAGTTCGAATCGAGTTGAGTTTTTAAATTCGAATAACTCGAATAATTCAAATAATTCGAATATCAAACTATAATATTTTACATTTTTACCCCAAACTCCTAAATCTTTTTACTTTTCCCTCAAAACTTTTACTCCTTTCCACTTTCCCACCAAAACTTTTACTCTCCTCTCTCCCAACCCCCCAATCTACCCAAAATTTATTTCCCACCAAAATTTTACTCTCTCATTTATTTTTTCTCAAAATTTTACTCCCAAAAACCCTCAAAACCTTTTATTTTCTCCCAAAATTTTTACTCCCTCCCACTTTTCCCTTAAAACTTTTATTCCCTTCCCATCCCACCTCCCACCTCCCATCTACCCCAAACCCTCCCCCCTCCAATTATTTTTTTAAATATTTTTCCTCCAAAATTTTACTCCTCCTATTTATTTTCCCTCAAACTTTTATTCTCCAAAACTTTTTATTTTCCCCCTAAACTTTTACTTCTCACCCTTTACCCTCAAATAAAAAAAATCAAAATTATCCAAAAAAAATTCACTAAATATAAATAGTAATAATTTTATTTATATCTACTATTTATATTATTAAATTAAATTTCACATTTTATATTATTTGTATTATTGAATTGTTTAGTCATATTGAATATTTATATTAAAATTGAATTATTAATTATGCCATAAAATATTCGTGTTAACATTTTATATTGGTATCAATTTCACATTTTATTTTTAAAATAACTTTTATTAAAAAATCATATTTTTACATTTAATATATTTTTTAATTCCAAAATACATAGTGACAAGAATCTGAAAATAATTGAAACAACTAAGCAAGCAAAGAAGCTAACCAATATATAAAAAAATTAATAAATAAATTATGAGGTGATGAAAGTTAATAAAAAATTTGATTAAGGTGGACAAATTTTATTACGATGTGTGACAGTGGTTATAAGGACCCAAAATTATTTTTTAAAATTTAACTCGAACAAATATATTTGATTCGATTCGATTCGATTCGATTCGAATTCCATCTCACTCGACTCGATTCGAGAAAGCTTCAAATAAAGTTAGGATGATAAAATGAGATTTGAAAACTCGATTAACTCGAAAATTTTCGATTCGATTCGATCGAATGCTCACCCCTAATGATAAGCTAGTAAATTTTAATACTATTGAGTGTGTTCTTGCGGATACAAATGCCCTACATGTTTGCTATCTTGTTCTGTCCAAAATAGGACAAATTGAATATGTTTGTGAGTGAGTTTTTTTCAAAGGAAACTTTGTAAATTCTCATGTTTTAATTCTGATGTTGCATGAGGTAAGTTATGGTTATAGGGATTGATAAATCGAGTTTAGTAGCTAAAATATTATGTTATTCTTACTAAGTCTCAGTTGTTAGTAGTGAAGAAAAATAAATAAATAAATAAATTTACAATTAAATGTCAAATAGGTGATTAAATGAGTTAAATTTGAATTCATATAGATCAAGAAAGAAAGAAATCAGATTGATATCGGGGGAAATCGAAAGTTGACGAGTAGTTCATCCGATCCGTTTGTTTCCGTACGAGGTAAGTTTATAAGCAAATAGATGTTATAATGTAACACCCCAAACCCGGTCTAAACATTATGACCGAATCTAGCGATGTCATATTGTAACACCCCTTACCTGTATTCGACGCCGGAATAGGGTACGAGGCATTACTAGAAGACATACATTTGCATACGTATTAAACCGAGTTACAAAATTTCATCCGAATTAAAACTTTTTTAAATTATTAACGTGCTTTTATAATTCTTTACAACATATCCTCGAAATATTATATTCATAACAAATAGGGCCTACGAGACCTGATATTTACTCATGTAATTCAAAGCTTCATTTCCATTTCATTCAATTCACAAATTCTCATGTTCACAATTCAAATCAATTTCTCAATCCAATATATATATTTCAATCATCTAAGAATATAATTCAAGTTACACGAACTTACCAGGCTAAATTGTAGAAATACCAAAATTCAGGGACATTTTGATAATTTTCTATTTTCCTCAAATTTTCACCCAATCTTGATATAAATTAATATTTCATTCAATTTATTAATTTAAATGATAAAACAATTCATTTCATGCAATTTGGTCACTTTTTGACATCTTTACCAATTTACCCTTAAAATATTACTTTTATTCAATTTAGTCATTGAATCTAAAACATGCAAATTGGCCATTTTTGATGAGAACTCATGCTAGTTGAATAATCATTTATTGTCCTCCTCCACCTCTCCATTCCACATCCTTAATGTATAATATGCTTATATGTAACATTATCTATAATTCCACCATTTATTTATATATTAATTCAAAGCTGTCCACTTGAGTCATAGTCACTAAATTATTTATATCTTGAGCTATGGAACTCCAAATTAAGATCTGCCAAATTCCTATGAAACTAGACTCACATATATTCTTACCATAATATTTTCATAATTTTTGGTTTAGCCAATAAGTACAGTTTATTCTTTAAATATTCCCCTGTTTCACTGTTTGACAGTTCCGACCCCTCTTCACTAAAAATTAATTATCTCTTTATAAAGAATTTGGATGATGTTTTTATTTGTTTATATTGAAAATAGACCCATTCAAGATTTTAAACATATAAATTTAAGCCTCTAATTATTTTTATTCAATTTTTTATGATTTTCCAAATTCAGAACAGGGGAACTCGAATTCATTCTGACCTTATCTCACAAAATTTATTATATCTCATGATTTACAATTACATTACTTACACCGTTTCTTCTATGAGAAACTAAACTTAATAAGATTTAATTGCATATTTTATTCATACTCTAATTAAATTTCCACAATTTATGGTAATTTTTCAAAGTTAACCTGCTGCTGCTGTCCAAAACTGTTTTAGTGCAAAATGTTGATTACTAGGTGTATAACTCCCTTATTCCCTTTCTCTATAATATTTCTCATCACTTTCACTTATTTCTCTTCACTAATATATCAAGAACTTAAGACCTTATATAAGAAAACTCTACTATAACATTATTTCCATGCTTTTTCAATAATATCAAACTTAAAAATATATTGAAATCTTGATGTTCTTACCTTGTGCTATTGATTTCAATCTTTAACTTGATTTTCTCTCTCCTACAGCTTCTATTTCTTGAATCTAACTTGATATTCTAGCTCCTCATTGCCTCCTTATCAATTTTCTCTCTTGGTGGCTATGGAAATTTCTTTGATTTCTAAGTGAAAATGGTGAATTTTTTGTGGGAGAACCAAATTGTAAGGAAAGGAAAACTTCTTTCTTTTCCTCTCTTCTCACGTTGGTTGCATGGAAAAGATGATGATTTTTTTCATCATCTTTCCTCTCTTTTATATTAATCATTTAATAATAAAATAATACTAAAAATCTTAATAAAATATTAATTAAATAACATTTATCTAACTAATTAATTAAAAATATCACAAACATCATCATTACCTTCTAGAATTCTCTCTCTCTATTTGACCATTTTGCCCTTTATAATCTTTTGAATTCCATCCTTGAGTCATCATTTAATTTGGTAAAATTGTAATTTAGTCCCTCAAAATTCTTCACCTTTTCAATTTGGTCCTAATTCATCCATTTTCCTTAGTTTCTAGATTATTTCACTCTTAAAATATTTACAGTATTGGTCCTTCAACTTTTTTATATTTACACTTTAACCCCTAAAATTTGAAGTATTTACTCTTGGGCAACAAAACTTTTTTCACTTTTACAATTTAATCATTTCTTAAATTAATATGTCATAATATACTTTCCAATGTTGACATAACTCAATATTACCCTTTTTATCACTTTATTTTCTTATTTTACTAAATCAAGGATATTATCTTACTTTCTTACTGTAGTAATTTTCGGGGTATTATATATAATCTTTAAATAAATATTAAATATATATATGCTGAAATGAAAATATGCAAATGTATATTTATATGTGTGTAGCCGAATGTTTTTAAGCTCGGGAAGTAGAAATAGAGGTGGATGTGATTTATCAAAATTTAGCACTGAGTGTGCGAGTATAGAATAGCTACGGCTATATGATTGACACTAAGTGTGCGAAATTAAATAATGATGTTGAATAACGAGCACTAAGTGTGCGAAACTAAGTAATGATGTTGAATAACAAGCACTAAGTGTGCGAAACCAAGTAATTATGTTAATAACGGGCACTAAGTGTGCAAAACGGAGATCAATTTGGTTAAAGGAGAAAGAGCACTAATTGTGCAACTTTATTATGGCCTCGATAAATTATTTAGCACAAATTGTACTGATCTGATGAATGATAAATGTGACATATATGTATATGTTAGTATAAGTACGTAATAGTTAATTAATATATGCTATCAAAGTTAGTTGGTTATGTCAATTTTGATACAAATTATTTGATGCAAATGAAAGTATGTGTGTGTGAAAAGCTTATATTCAGCCAAAGGGGTAAGTATATGTGAAGTCATAATTATGTTTTATATGCATTTATATATGAATGAGTACATTCGGTAAAGAGTGGGTATATGATTTGAAGATGAAAAATAACTATGTTATTATTTAAAGGTATATTCGGCCAAGTTGAAATTGGTTCATAGTTACATATTTGATATTTAAGTTTTGCAAGCTCGAATGTGTATATATATGAATATGATTGCATTATTCGATTTTGTTATTGAATTATTAACGTCATTGAATTGTTTAATTGCTTATGACTTACTAAGTTGTGATAGCTTATTGTGTATGTGTGTTTCCTTTGGTTTTATAGATTTTGAAAGTTAGTTACGGGCTCAGGGATCGTCAGCGTAGTCAATCACACTATCGTCCGTCCATCGGTACCTATAAAAGTTAAATTTAAAATCTATGGCATGTATAGGCTATACTCCCCTTTTTGAATATATTTTGAATGAAGTGTATATATAATAGGCCATGCGAAAATGACTTGTTTATTTTGACATGAATGGTTTCATGCTTTGATTAAATATTATGGTTGATGATTTGGCTATGTTTCGTAAATGGTTGAAACTAATATAAGTGATGTTATGCTTTGGAAGATTTTGAATTTTGATAATTATACAAATGCTTATGGCATATTTGGCCCAATGTTTATAATTGCTTGTATTTATAAGGGTTGATATAGGTACATATGTTAAAATATAATGATTACATGTAAAATAGGTAAAATTTTAAATGTGAGTTTTATATACACATTTGTGTCATTGTTGTTTGTAATTGATTTGTTAGTCGAGTAGGCGAAATGAGGTATGACCAAAAGTGGTGTTTGAAATATTCTGCATAATTTTTAATTATGAGTTATGTGTTTACGAATATGTTCGATGCATGATATGAAATGACTCGTAATAATTTGATATTACCTTTTTGATTTAAGACTTGGTTGGTTTAGTAGGTTGAACATGTGTACATCTATGATTATTCAAATTTGAATTTGGTTCGGTAATACCTCGTAACCCTATTCCGGTGACTGTTACGGGTTAGGGGTGTTACAATTACACATGAGCCTTATACATGCCATTTATAACCGTAACCAAAACGTTCAAAAACTACCAAAATGATCGATGGATAGTGTGATAGGCTTTGACAAGATTCCAACCGATTGAGCTTTCTGATGATCTATAAAATAGAGGAAAACAACTACGTAAGCATTTAATGCTTAGTAAGTTCGTATAAGAGAAACTTAAACTTACCGTTCCTTAATATTTAATCATCCAACCATGCTCATTAAATCATATAGTACTTGACTTTCCTAAACACCACAAGTCACATCATTAATAAATAACTTAACAATTCATCATCTATGAAACATAGGATACAACATGAAATTAGTTACATTTACTTTCATTACTTCACATATGTGATTAATGCCTTTATTCATTCATTTTCATAGCTCATTTTACCATTTCATAAAATCATCGATATCCATAATTTCATATCTAAACCTTTCCATTACTTTACTTACCCGTTGACCCGTATAGAATAACATCGGATACTCGGGAATACCTTTCCATTTAACCATAACATTTTCAATAATGCTCACACAGCTGTGAAATGGGCCTGCTAACACAAGCTGTGGGTCGGGATGTTAGCTACACGATGCTGCTCACACAAGGTGTGGGGAATCCACAACAAATGCAGTACCTCAGCCATTGGTAGGACATCCAGGACTAGCACCCAAACATATAATCTCTAATGACATGTCATTTGTATCCTAAGCATTCTTTAAGTTCAAACGGTACTTTTGTCGTCAACTATTCAATTATCGAATTATTACCAAATCAATTGTAAATAATATAACATTAACAAATAATCAACCAAAATAACATTTAATAAATATTAAATTCATATGAACTTACCTCGACCACAACGGTTGTATCAACAAAAGTTGATAATTAATTTGAGACTTTCGTTTTTCCTTGATTCAAGTCCAGTTAATTCTTTTCTTTATCTAAATAATAATTTAACTCAATTAAATATTTCAATTGACTACAATTATCCAATTCAAACCTATAATCCATATTAATGTGAAATTACAAAATTACCCAAAAATTGGTATGGCTTATTCGTGAACACCTTAGCCCTGAATTGGTCTGGATTATGAAGTAGAAAGATAAATAGTTCTTGCCGACTCATTATTATGGTGGAAGACCGGAAGATCCTGCTAGGGTATCAACTAGTTGATTGAACAAAGAAACCGAATATTCATTTAATTAGGATTACCGAAGCGAACTAATCATCCATGCTCATGTCTGACTAAGTTTCCATAGCAAATCTTCCTAGTTTTTCTATTTATATTATATTATTTTTAGTTATTAAAAACTCTATTTTTTTATGTTTAGTCATAATATAATTTATTGAAAGTACTAATTAGTTCTATTTTTGCTTAGGTTAGGATTAATTTAGTGCTTGCTTCCCTTGGGTACGGTCCTCGGAGTACTCACCTACTTTGTTGTAACTATATTACAACCTGTCCTGTATACTTGCAGATTCCACCTTTTAAACATATTTTGTGCAGGATTTTTACTTTAGATGTTGGTACGTTCGGAGGTGGTCAAAATTCCATTTTCATTCTCGATAGTTATCGCCATTCAATTTATTTTTAGTAAGAATGCTAATAAGTGGAGTAGGAGACATATTTGAACTTAAAACAATAAAGATTCACTAATTACTATCTTTGTATTAAACAAATATGTTCATTTCAGTAACATATTAAGAATGCAGTATAATACATGCGTCTTGTATTGAAACCTTAAAAACATTTTTCTGTTGCTACGATCATTCTCACACCCATCAATAATGTTGCCTTGAGGTTCCATGGTTAACTAACAAGAACATGGATTACATCCAATCAGTTCGTGAATCTTTATTCTTAAGACTCCACATGAACCAACGACCATTTAACATTTTGCCATCATCTTTAGCTTAAATATCGTTTATTGGGAAACTATTTAATAAGAGATGATCTTGAGTGTGTAACCATTGACTCAACACCCATCATGAACATCTTTTCATTTGTAAGTCATCTTGAGAATGTCTCACTGAAAATCATGCATAACTAATTGTCCTTAAAAAGAGATCACATCTAGTGAACTCACATGACAAAATTTACCTTGGGGTTCAGCCAGGGTAAGAACCGACTCGAAACTTGATCATGCTATCACTTAGAGACCATCAATGGAGGCCGTAGGTCTTGTTTGGGGACTTTCTCCCACTCAATATTTTAAAAAAAAATATGCAAGGTTTTTTATCCTAGATTTCAAGAATGATGATACAACAGTCCTAGTGGCATTCTTACCTAATTTACATGTCATGCTTTCAGTATATGCATGACATGTTATGAAAATTTTATAATATTCACATTCATTCAGAAGAAGAATCAATCAACCATAAAAACAAACAATTTTGATTTTCCACAATTTTTCGTTTAAGGGAAAAACCAAAGAAGTGAATGTGAACATTTCAGGGACCTTCTCTTACACAATATTTTAAAAAAAATATGCAAGGTTTTTTATCCTAAATTTCAAGAATGATGATACAATAGTCCTAGTAGCATTCTTACCTAATCTATATGACATGCTTTCAGTATATGCATGACATGCTATGATAGTTTTATAATATTCACATTCATTTAGAAGAAGAATCAATCAACCATAAAAACAAACAATTTTGATTCTCCACAATTTTTCGTTTAAGGAAAAAACCGAAGAAGTGAATGTGAATAGTGCACCAGGCAAGGTCATAGGAAAGGGAGGTGAGTCTTATTTAATTGCTTAAAAACCAAGTATTTCCTTGCTAGACCCAATCCTAGACATATACCTTCTCATTACCACACTTCTTATCTTTAATCGATCAATTGTGGATCATCTCATACAAATATATCACAATTATAACATAACATAATATAAATATTATAAACAAATATATAAAGAGATGGGTAATTAAAATAAAACTGTCAACCAAGGTTTCCATGGTTCTATTTCTAGTAAATATAAGAGAAACAAAATTACATAATTTTCCACCACAAGGTATTCTTTGGGCCTTCAACCGCCATTGCTCCATCTTCTCCTCATCATGAACTCTTTTTGAAAAAAATTACATTTAAGTCCTATGTCTGTTTTCGGCTAACAAGAATTTTATAAATTTTAAAAATAAACAGTCCTACGTGGGGATGATAGTCCATGGTTTATTTCCTAAGAACCAAAACCTTGACAAAAAATAACAATTATATAATATTACATTCATTTCCATATATAACTCAAAGCATGCATAAGATATAAAGAATGCCACTTTCTATGTAATCGAATCATTGAAGAAGAAGAGAATTCTATTTTGATTACTTTTTTAATACTTTTAGATAGAACAAAACTTGACTTTGATACCAATTGTTGGAAAACCGTATTTGGAAAACCCAGCGAAAAATTATTTTTTTACTATTATTGTTAAGAAAATTTTAAAAATACCAAAAAAATATTTTAATTATAGCTCAAGGACAAATTAGCTATTAACCCTTTAAATTAAGGTGCAATGTTACTTTTTTAATGAGTGACAAAAATAACTATAAGAAAGTTTAGGGATAGTTGGTGTAATTTACCTTACATAAAAATATTAATAATGAGTTATACTAAATTTTTATTTTATATTTTTACTGAAATATTATAATATCAACCAATTTGAATATAATTAAAATGCATATTTTTTTACTTTACAATATCACGTATAAAATAAACATTTTATTTTTAAAAACACTTTTTATGAGAAACACTAAACATAAATCTTTGCTTTTTAAAGAGGTGAATTGTTTTTTCTTGGAAATATTTGGTACACTATCAATGGAGTTTTTTTAAAATGACACATGTGATAATTTTTTAAGGTTGCTTGTGAAATGAAAAAAATAATGCTATCAGTGTACAAAATACTAACCTTTATTTTTTTATACAAAGTCTATCTTTACCTATAACCTCTCATCATATTTAAATTAAAAGAAAAACGTGTTTAAACTCACATTCTTTTAATTATTGCTATAATAACAGTAGTGATTGTGCTAAGATTAAATTAACACAAATTTGGTAAAAGTATCATGGAGGCCCATGTACGAGGAGTTAGATTAGATTTTGCCCTCTCTACTTAAAAAATGAGTAAATTAGTCCTTATACGTTAGATTAAAGAGTAAACTGGTCATTTTATTAAAAGTTTAATCTAGTTTTATTGTTAAAAATTAGTCTCTGTATGTCAGCATGAGGTCTACATGACACACAATGTTTCACTATTTAATTTTTTGATTAACCACCCTAATTTTTAACAGTAAAAATGAATGAAATTTTAAACCGAAAAATCAATTTGTAGTATTTTTTTATTTTTAAGCAATCACAAATCTAATAAATATGCTTTAATCACAAATTCTTGTTTGCTTCTAAAAGGATAAGGTGTGGACACCTCATAGTAACCACACACTTGGCAATGCGGAACCTAGATGCCATCCAAATAGCCTCAGCAATAAGGTCCCAAGCTCTGCAATTAAGTGCCCGGGGGAAAAAGAATGAAGACCTCTACGCTCACACTCCAAATCTACGCCTCCGGCTCCAAGCCATACCAACCTCACCCCAAAGTCTCCACTATTTTTCACCCCCTTCAACCACCCATCACATCTATCACATTCAACGCTTTCAATCCTCGTCTCAAGTTAAAACCCGGGACGCCTCCTAAAATCACTGCGATAGACAAGCCAGTACTAATTCCACAAACAGAATGTCAAGTAACCCCCGAAAGGGAGCTTACTCAAGTTTCTTCAAGTGGGTTTTCACGGTTTGTGGTAGTAGGAGCTGTTTCTATGGGTTTGGCATTGCTCCTAATGGAAGCGGATGTCCAGAAGGCTTTGGCGTTGGGTCCTGAAGGGCCATTAATGGAGGAGTTTTGGGAGAATGTGAGGAGATACGCACTTTATGCGCTTACGGTCAGTACTGGGGCTATATACACTATCTTCCAGCCTATACTGGAGTTGTTGAAGAACCCCATCTCTGCAATTCTTATATTGGTGATTATGGGTGGCAGTCTCTATATCGTTTCCCAAATACTCTCCGCCATGTTTGGAGTAACCGATTTTACTTACACTTATGGATATTAGTTTTTGACAGTTTTCGGCTTATTTGGTATTTGCTTCTCTATATTTACAAACCTTTTCCGGTTCCATTTTGTGCTTGTTCCACTAGCAGAACTTTATTTTATCTTATCGAGTTCGTCTTATCTTCCATTCCTGAATTGTTTTCTTTTTAGATCGAATTAGTTCCATCTGACTTGCAAATTGGATGTGTATGCCTTGTCCTGGTCCAAGCTAGGATAGCCCTGGGCCTATATGGTCGACCACTAAAGTGTACCTTTATAGCTCAATTCGTTTTGCTCTTTATATTGTGTGTAAAAAAAGCCCAGCTTTGATGGCATTACAATTTAGGAAAAAAAGTTAGTTTGGAGAATTTCTTTTTATAATTAGTGTTATCATCTGTTTTATGATATGAGATTAGTCTTATTTATGATATGAGATCACTCTTATTGGATTAGAACTGAAATTGGTATTTAGATAAAACTTATCCGATAATAATAGCTACAAAATTTGAACAACAACAAATGTGTTGGGGAAAGAATGTTCTTAATCCTTAGCAGTTAACAATACATGAAAGGTTTAATTATGATTTTAGTTTCTCTATTATCTTAAAATTTAGTATTTGATCCCTCTAACATCCTCCACTTTCATATCGTTGTTAGTCATTGTTAATTGTTGTCTTTAGGGTGATGATGTGATTTCTTTTGGAAAAATAAAATTTAAGCACGAATGTGGTTAACTGTATTTTCATAAGATCCTAATTATGAGATCGGACAACAATAAAAGATTTCACACCATCACTTTATTGCCTGTAACTAACAATGTTTTTAATTTAGCCTATTATTATAATAATATAAAAATAAAGAGATCAAAAGGATTAAATTCTAAATTTCAGGATTTTTTTATCAAAAAAAAAACAGATAAACATAAATAACTGGCACTAACATTAATATTTAATACTATATATGTGATAACTTATTGCGAAGTAGAAAACATTAATTAATTGTATATATGTGAAACCGAGTCATGCATGACTGAGAAGCATAATGTGGGCCGAGTTAGCAGGAGGCTGCAGATGACACGGAGAGAGGGTAGCTAAAAGTATTGGCATAGTCGAAGGAGAGGCATTCACCAGGTCCAAGAGGCTCCCCGTCATTCACAAGGCAATCGTCATAGTAGAGTCGCCTAAACACCGTGGGATTTATCAACCTCACCGAACTGAACCATCCACAACTGACGTGAATGTTGGAGATACTGCAACCCGACAAGCACACGTTCATGATTTGAACGGTGTAGGAGGGGATTCCATTGGGAAGCGGCGCCGTGGAACCTTGGAATATCACGATGTCGTCCTTTGTGCATGCCGTGCCTATTCGATTACCATCGCCGTCCTCTATATGTGCATGCATATATATCAGGTTTCAAAAGTCAAAGCTAACATGATGGTGTTAATTAATTTAAGACAGGGAGGGTATACTATACCAGTGGACTGCAGCAGCTTCCGAGCAACGGCAGATGTATTGTTCTTCTTGGAAAAGACTAGATTTTTAATGCTTCCTTGACTCGCTGTTTCTTCACCTTGGATTGACTCCTCCACTGGTTTCATTTATTTTGATTATACCCATTATTTATTTCCAAAAGTAATCTAAATATTAGTGATATATACAGTTATAGCATCAATATTATGCAAATTAAAGCAAACTAGAGGTATAATTTAAAGAGTAATATTTGATGCATTCAGGTGAATAAAAAAATATTTTTAATTTCATTTTTAGTTTAAATTACTATTCATGCATGGTGAAGGTAGTTGCAAGAGAACAATTGACAACACTTTTTATATACAAAAAGAATCTTAAAACACATTTTAAAAACAATTTTCAAAACTACAAGATGTTTTTGAAAATTTTAAAAATTGATGGTGTTGGTGTGATATATTTTAAGTAAAAGAAATTATATTTTGATTTTTATTTGGTATATGTAATATTTTTCTAGGAGCTATAAATTTATTTATAATTTTCTTTTCTGTTTTTTACAAAAGAAATCAAAATAAAGAAAAAAAAAAGAAAAGAAAAAGAGATGGTGACAATTAACAGCTTAAAATTCATTTATATACAAAATCAAAGTGAAGCCATGAGCAAAAAAAGAAAGTGAAGTATGAAAATTATAACGAGAGAGAGAGAGAGATGCACGTTACCGAAGAAAAGTATCAATAGCAAAGCCATAAAGGTTAGGGCATTGCCAAGTCTTTTCTGTTGCAGGCTTCCCAGAGCAGGTGCCATTGTTATCCAACCTACCTCTTAATTAATTGATAAAACAAATATTCCAACTTTCACTTTTATATAAGTATAGGTAGTTTTGGATTGGATTGATAGGCAAAAAACTTGTTGCAGTAACTAATTAAGAAAAAAAAAAAGAGTTATAGATGAACAAGGCGGAAGGTGCTGCCAGCCTGAGGTAGAAAATGAAGCAGGCTTAATAATAGTTAGACTCTGTTATAGTGTTTTTCATTCTGCTTGGCGGACCGACCCAGAATGCAGCAAAGGAAAGCAAAGGAGGAGGAGGAGCTGAGGACTGAGGTAGCTCTGGAAAGGAATTTATAAGAGCAGCAAGCCTAGAGCCTAGGGTGTTCCCCGTTACCAGATTGCCCTCCCCTTCTTAGCCTGCTACCACGTGTGCCAACTTCATTTTCACTTTTTACTAGTATACTTCCACTGTTGAGTTAGTTATTAATTTTTATTAGAATTTAATCTTTAATACTTTTATTTTTATAAATTTAGTTGTTCTATTTTTGAAATTTAAAAAGTTAGATTTATTTGTTAATATTGTTAAAATTTTTCTGTTAAATTACTAGTATAACAATTTGAAATAAAAAATTTATTCACTTGAAATTCATGTAACAAAAAAAAAAACATTGTAATAGAATTAAATTTAATAAAAAATTTTAATGGTGTTAACAATTTTTAAAAATTCACATCAATATTTTGATCATAAGAAAGTATTTAGATTAACTAAAATTATTATAAAAATTGAGATACTAAATAATGTCAAAATTAAAATATAAAGATTATATATTAAATTTGAGTGAAATATAGAGTTTAAAATTAAATTTTGAACATTTTTATATAATCTCAAAAAACTAAAGAGATTACAATTGAAATTCAACAATTATCTTCTCATGTAAAAAAAAAAAACAATCGGCATGAGTCAAATTGTCATGCAAAGAAGGTCTTAGGGCATTATAAAAGTAGAGTGACTAAATTGACGTCAATATTTTGACTGAAATAGTTAACAATATTAACTGTTTAGATTAATTAATGACATTATAAACATAAAGAGACCAAAATATATCAAAAACTAAAAAATATATATTAAATCTCAAGTTTCAACATAATACAAGGTCCAAAACTAAAATTTGACTATTATCTTATAATTAAAAAAATCCTATTAAGAGTTAAATTATATTGTGGTCCTTTTACTCAAAAAGTAGGCACATTAGTTCCTGCATATTAGATCAAAGAGTAAATTAGTCTTTTTGCTCAAAATTTCATCTATTTCTATCATTAAAAATTGGTCATTATACGTTAGTATAAAGTATACATAACATGCCGAATGTCATTGTCTTGTTATTCTATTACTCACACCAATTTTTAATAGTACAAATAGATGAAATTTTTAACAAAAAATACCAATTTACTTCTTAATCTAACATACTAATTTATTCATTTTTTAAGTACATGGGACAAAATACTACCCGACTCCTAGTACAAGAGTCTTTATATTACTTTTACCCAACTTTTAATGTCTTAACAACTTTTTAATGTTTATATGTAATTGGTGTTGGAGATATTGAGTGGAGACGATAGATCTGGAGACTACATGAAATTAAACAATAGACTTTGAGGCGATTATGACACTTTCCAAAGAGAACTATTTGCCCCCACATAAAGTTGCTAGAGAGTTAAAATAAAGGTCTTCCCAAGATACATCGAAGCTTTTGAATTTCCTTTGATTAGCAAAATCGAGGAATTCCCTAACTCTTACTCTAATTTTTGAAATTGGATTGATTGTAATGTACATTATGAGCATCATAGTCTCTCTATTTATATGCACTCAATGGATACTAAGAAGAAGCATGTCCCATGAAAATGTATCCATTAGATGATAAATGATCACTTTTTAATTTGAATAGTGCTCATAAATAATTAAGTTGTAATCTACAATTTCCAACAATTGGAGACTCACTCTCCTAGAGTACCATATCCAAGTAAGGTGAATGTATTGGAAGGCTATAGGTGGTTGAGCCCAAGTTAGGGAAAAACCTTAAGTTTGGATCTCTATAGTCTGTTAAGAATTTTCGTTTTGCATGGCTACGGGTTGTGGGTTTTGTTTCGATTCATATGATTGCACTTTATTGTTTTTGTCTGTTTTCTTTGTGTCCTTGTTGCAAAAAAAATAAAAATTTGTTATCAGTCTCTATACTTTGTATAAATTGTAAATTTAGTCTTTTTATTTTAATTTGATCAATTTTAATTTATGTACTTTCGTATTGGTCATGTAATGACTTGAGTTTCAATGACATCAAAAAATTTCGATTTTAAGACTGAATTTATTAAATCAAGTTAGCTAAAAATTTGGATTGAATATTTATGTGTCAAATAAGGGATTATAGGGTTGAATATTTAAGTGAAATTAAATTAGATCAATTAGTAATTATAGTATAGAGACTAAATTGTATAGTGACCGAAACGAGTGAATTTGACTTTTTAAGTTAACAAGTGCCTTAAATAGCAATTAATCTAAGAGTATGTTAGCAATTAAGCCATTTTAAGTCATAATTATTGCTTAAGCATTATTATGCCAACATTTTCCATTAACTAGAATCATAATATAATAAACTAATAGATTCGTTAATAACTTAAGCTAATTATCATGTTAATTACCCATATATATACATGAAATTAATGGGAGAGAGAAAATGGTAAAAGTCTCACTTTCTTCTTCTTTATTGATTCACCATAGAGAAGAAAGGAAAAAAATATTTTCTCATCTTCCTTTGTTGTCGTACATTGTTAAAGGGAGTTGTAAGTTTTCTTCATAAAATTTGGTTGGATTTTTAGATAAAAATGGTAGATGGTGAAGACCCTTATGTTAGATTTATGAATTAATAAAGTTTTAGTTTAATTTTTCATTCTTATAAAACATAGAGAAATTTGATGTTAAGAGATTAAGTTCATGCATGAATGAGGTTAGTTAAATTAGGTGTGAACATGATAGAAATGTGGTAGGTGATAGTGAATAGAGTTTGAATCAAGCTTAGATTATTGGATAAATTATGATTTATTAAGGACCTATTTGTAAAAGGTAAAAAGTTTAGGGTTTATTAATAAATAATAAAAGTAGGAAGTCCTTGTACTATATGTGTTTAGTTGAGTTTAGATTCAGTTGGGTAAATCTTTAGTTACAGGTGTTTCCTACATTAGGAATTTGAGGGACCAAATTGTAATAAATGCATTGATGTTTATATTATTGTAATCTATGTTAGAATTTTATAATTAACGATGTCTCCATAATGTATTATCGAATGTAGAGAAATACAACATCAGGACATCGAATAACTATTGCGATTTGTGCTTCTATAATTCTCTTTCAATAACTCGTTCGTAGTCTAGTAAGTCATTATGTTTGAATATGAAATAAATGCTGAGGTAATCGTATCTTTCCCGAAAAAATATGAGATAATGAATTTGATGTCATGATTGTTGAAATTAAACTATGAATGATTGAATTGTGATATAAATATACATGTATGTGTGTGTGTGTGTACGAGCACGCTGTGTACATATAAGCTTGATATAATTGTGTATATATAGTATTGAAATCTTGATATCATGTTGAATTATGTTATAATGGTGATAATGATGATCATACCTCGTTAAATGATGTTAGACGTAGTCCAGGTATAGTTTGCATACCATAGGGTCACCAATATAAGTGATTTATTAGGTCCAATTCCTAGAGGGTCGTGAGAAACCTCAATTCTTAGAAGGTCATAGACATATAATGGCATTCATATTAAGTAGTCCAAATTCCTAGAGGATCGTGGACTTACTTATTATATAGATCTGCGTATTTTTCCTAATGTCCATTGTCAGTTAATAGGGGACAAAATGAATAAGCATTGAAAATGATATTGAATGACATGTTAAATTATTGAGTACACCATGATATGAAATTAAGAAATATTGAAATAATTATTGAATGAGAAAGTTTGTAACACCCTTTACCCGACCTAATCGCAGGTCCGATTTACGAGATGCTACAACCATTGCTGGAGCAACTATAATTAGACATTCACCATACAATCATTCACACATAGTAATTAATGTAATTCACATTTATTCTATGCTAAACAAATGATTTTGGGTTCTACATGAGCTTACGAAAGCTCATTTGCCAACCCGAGCATGAATTAAGACCAAATTGTAAAGTTTTCAAAATATCTGGCCGACATCACAACTTTGCTGATTCCTCGTTGAGGCGTGGTCATCTTTGTATGTCACATCTTGATGACATGTGTTTGCTTATTAGGATGTCACTCTCTGATATGATGACGTTGCGACATCAAGATCCCATAGTTGCGACGTCACCCCTATTTTTGGCAAAATGCACATTTGGTACCTATTTCAAGCCTTTAACAAACACCTTAATGCTTACATGACATCTTCTCAATTTAAATCAATCACAATCCATTTCAAATATGCCCAACCAAGTACATGAACATTTGAAATCAACCTTTAACATGGTACATTTCACAAGAACATCAACTAAACGTATCCAAGTTATATACTCATTTTGTCATACCAAAGCACTTCTTTTAAATTCCAATTCATTTCTAATTAAGCCCTTTTTAAAATAGGAACATATATGTCCACGATTTGAGATAAACCATACATAACCTAACTTATACATCATGCTTAACATTCAATTATACAAACCCAAGTCATTCATCAACTTGACTTATTCAACTACTTCATTTATGTAGCTTTAGCATCTCAAGATCTTGCAAGAGCATAATCACTTATATACTAACATTAAAAAAGTCCAAACCATGCATCAATAGATCACATGCCAAGTTCAATACTTAAGTTCAAATATACTTAAATATACTACATAATTGTCCTCTCAAAAAAGACTATATGCACAATAAGTGCCCTTATATACATGTTGCAACATTAGGCTCAAAATGGACTTAATTCTACCATCTTTTGATAGCGTGAGCTTCGTGCTGGTCTAGGTCGACAAGTTTCGCAAGGCGATGATCTGCAAGGGAAGGAAACAACACGAGTAAGCATTTAGAATACTTAGTAAGTTTAAACGGAAAATACTATGCTTACCTTGTTTTTACATTAAGCATTAAATCTACCTTAATTCGACATAACTTTGGTTAGAACATGACACTTAAAAAATATCAACAATGTGAGCAAATCTTTATAACATGATCACCAAGTATTACATGTACCTTAACATACCAAATTCATGTTATTTTCATATAACTTAATAGAATGACATATTCAATCAACAAACATGATATAATTCAATCACCTCTGCCATCAACAATCACAAGAATATACTATTGCAATTCAACCCCTTTAATGACTTTTTAAATTAGATATCAAGTCCATTTCATTATATTTTCAAATTCTCAATTTCATTTATAACGTTTCGCTCGATAAATCCTAGTAAATAGACTCGGATACAAGGGTAAATTACACCACACCAGTTGCTCGTCCGAGCTAAACTTGTGTCACATAATATCTGAATCTGAAACGAAGGTTGGACTTCATTAACATCTGTAATAAATCTTGTACAAGTGCATATTTTAATACGCCTCACCCGACCTGATCGCAGGGTCCGAGTTACAGAATACTACAGTCAAAATCAAAGCACCTATAGTTGAAAAGTACTGAAAATAATCTTTTAAACCTGAAATAATTTCATAATCACATTCATAATACAACAATTAAAACTTTCCAAGACTCAATTGAGTTTACGAGACTTAAATGTTAATTCGTTAATGAAATGGGGCTAAATTGCAAAATTTTCAAAACTTAGAAACATGTATCAATACCCCTGAAAGGTATCGATGCTTAAATGAAGTTCGATGTTTGGAAAATTCAAAATTAAATCACAAGTACTGATACTTTTGATAAACATCGATATCAAATTGTGAATCTGTTTCTTTTGTAAAATCAATCACCAATCATATGTATCGATACCTTTGTAAAGTATCGATACCTTGGTGTAGGGTATCGATACCAAATTGGCATTCTATTTGTTAGAAAACTATTTAAAAATGCTAAGCATCGATACTTTGGTAAATGTATTGATACCTTAGTGTCAAAAACTACCATTTGGTCCCTTTTCATGACAAAACCAAATTTCGTTTAAATAGTGCCCTAAGCATAACAGAAAACCTTCACAAAACACTCCAATTGCATACCAAACATACTATAATACCAATTTCCAATCCATTATATCACAAGTTGACACCAATTCACTTTAATTTAACCTATATCAACTTAATTAACTCAAACATACCATTAACCATAGGATGTTATCATTTAATCTACTAAATCATACTTTAAACATACAATTTTCATGACCATTCATACCATCGTTTAAGGGAATTCAAATTTGGGTTAAATCGAATTAACCGGCTGAACCAATCTAGTTTGGTTAATCAATCTAATTTGGTTGGAGGTCGGTTAATAATTTTTTGGAATTTCGATTATCGGTTAATTTGGTTTGAAATCGGGTAAATCGATATGTAAGTTTAATTTGGTTAATTTGATTAATTCAGATAATTCGGTCAAATGAACATTATCAATTTATTTTTTTGATATTTTTATACCTTTTTTAACAAAAAATATAAATTTTGGTTAATTCGGTTAACCGACCGAATTAACCAAAATATTTTGGTTTGGTTAATTTTTTTGAAAAAAAATTGGTTCGATTAACGGTTAAAGGATTAAAAAGTTCGGTTTATTCGATTAATACTAGTCCAGTCCGGCTAACCGTTTGAACACCCCTAACATTTTTCCTACAAACATATCATCCCAATACTATTCATATGATCCCAAAAGTGATCAAAACATGTCGTACTTATATATATACACATTATAACAACCCATTTTAAGTGCTGTCAGAAATAATGGTTTTGGGACCACAATTCTGACGAGTAAATTATTATTTTAATGTTTATTTAAGGTCTACAAGATTATATTAAGGTCAAATTAAAATTTCGTTAAGAAATTTTGATGTTTAAATGGTTAATTAGGTAAAAAGGACTAAGGGCTAGTTTGGATGGGTGGTGTGTTTACCTCCGGTGAGGTTAAAAACTGTGATAGCCCGAAATAGGGCCTAATCGGAATAGTGGTTCTGTAACCACAAATCTGAAGTGAAATAGTTTTATCTTATAAATTTTTATTAGTTACTGATTGATTGAAATATTGTGTGAAAATATGGATAGAAAATTTTAATGATTTAGTGCCTAATTGAATTTTTAGGACTAAATCGAGAAAAATGCAAAGTGTGTCAATTAGTGATTAAATGACTTAATTGAATTATTGCATGAAATTGGAAGTGTTTATGTGGAATTAGACCATAAATTAGTGTTATGGACACAAAAGGGTAATTCTAGAAAAATATCTAAGTAATGGGTCAAGGGCATTTTTGTCCAATTGAGAAAAAGACAAAATAAAGAGAAAATAAGTGTCCATCTTCTTAAAAATCAGAAGCTTGCTGCCGAAAGTTTCATGTTACCATAGCTAGGGTTCTTGATTTTTCTAAACTCAATTGTAAGTGATTTCTTGCCCCGTTTTTAATTATTTTCGTATTTTTATGCTTATTGATGCTTGAATTTCATGTTTCTACTATTTAATTTAAATGAAATTAAAGTTTAAAAATTGACCCATTCATGATATAATTGTAAATTGATTAGTGATGTTAGATAATGAATGTTTGAAGTGTTAATTACAAGTTTTACTAGATGAATTTTGATGAAAATGTTGAAAAAGGGCTAAATTGTGAAAGATGGTAAAGTATGCATAAAATTGTAATTTTGTGAAATTGAGGGCTGTTATGAGCATGAAATATGATTTAGTGAAGTTTGAAATTTAAAAATTTAGTGAATTTTTTTACGAGCTTTGGGACAAAAGTGGAATTTTTGAAAAGTTATGAGGAAAAATGTAAATTTGCCAAAATGTTGTGTATGAATTGTATTTGAATGGAATATTGATAAAATGTATTAAATTGTGTTAATATAGATCAAGAAAGAAGAAATAGTGGAAGTGATCGGGGAAAAGAGAAAGTTATCGACTAAATTACAAAAATAGTCGTTTTGCATCTGAGGTAAGTTACGTGTAAATAATAGTTATATTTTTATAAATTGTGAATTATATTTGATATGTGAATTAATATTCAATGTGGAAGGAAATTATTCATGAATTATTCAAGTGTTAAAGTGTTGAAAATAAAGTGTTAAGTGTAAATTCTCGGTTGAACTTAGGAATAGAAGTGGATACAAGTGACATGTCACTAGAGATCAGTGTTACAATGTTACAGTGAGTCCCGGGTGCTAGGTGATCTAGCATGTGTTGCAGACACCTGACAGCTTGTGTGAGCAGGCCCGTGGACATTTCCAGTGTTATTGATCAGTGGTAGCTTCGGCTACATAACAGTGGTAGCTTCGGCTACATTTCAGTGGTAGCTTCGGCTACATATTAGTGTTGCACTTATGTGCTAAATCTCTACGTATCTGTGTATATTCCGAGTGTTCAACGGGATTAATAATGAGTTAAAGTGAATATGAAATGAAGTGTGTATGCAGGTACATTTGAAAAGAATGAGCATAAGCGATAAAGGTTAAGTGTGAAAATGTATATGCAAGTGAATTGGTAAGATTGTGCATGTGTAAGTGATTGAACTTGCTAGGAAATGTTTTGATTAGTTATATGTTAAAAGTGTTAATTATTAAATGAGTAATTATTGTTTACATGTAACTTACTAAGCTATTAGTAGCTTACACCTTTCTTCTTTTCCTTTGTTTTATAGTGATTTGAACTTGGTCGAATTGGGGATCGTCGGAGCTCGTATCACACTATCATAATCATCTCGGTATTATATGCTTTTCAAAATGTTTAAACTATGGCATGTATAGAGTCTTAATCATTTTGAGTATGTTCATATGATATGGCTAAGATTAGCTATTGAAATGGTTAGAAAAGATTATGTTTTGGTAGGGTTTTTACAAAATATTATAAAAAAATAAAAATTAACCAAAATATTATAACTTTTTTTATTTACCAAAATATTACTTTTTTTATTATTTACGAAAATATACCGAAAAAAACAAAAAAAAAAACTTGCAAAAGCCTGCAAAAAGCTGACACCAGCCTAATCAGGTCAATCACATTGGCCGCACCAAAGGTGCCAAAGAGATTGGTGGCACCAATGGTGCCAAAGTGATGGACTAAAATGTGGCTAATTGCCTTCTAAGCCCTCCTTATTTATTATTTTCTTTTTATTCCCCTTCAACTCATTTTTTTATTTAATAACTCTATTTTAATTTAATAAACTATTTACATTTAATAACTCTATTTTAATTTAATAAACTATTAAGTAATACTTAATTTTTTAAAAATTAAAATAGAGTTATTAAATGAGAGAATTCTAATTAAGTGACCATTTGCAGTTTTGAGGACTTGACATGCAAATTTACCATTTTGAATTTTGAAAGTGAATTGCTGTTGCTGTGCGCACTAAAATTGAAATGTGGCTAATTTCCTTCTAATCCCTCCTTATTTATTATTTTCTTTTTATTCCCCTTCAACTCATTTTTTTATTTAATAACTCTATTTTAATTTGATAAAATATTCTCATTTAATAACTCTATTTTAATTTAATAACTATTAAGTAATACTTAATTTTTTTAAATTAAAATAGAGTTATTAAATGAGAGAATTCTAATTAAGTGACCATTTGCAGTTTTAAGGACGTGACATGCAAATTTACCATTTTAAATTTTGAAAGTGAATTGCTGCTGCTGTGCGCACTAAAATTGAAATGTGACTAATTGCCTTCTAAGCCCTCCTTATTTATTATTTTCTTTTTATTCCCCTTCAACTCATTTTTTTTATTTAATAACTCTATTTTAATTTAAGAAACTATTCTCATTTTTTTATTTAATAACAGTTTTGTTGTGAACAGTGAATTTAATTTTAAAAGCAAATTTTTATGCTTCGAATTGGTAAGTTAAATTGGATGACATCTCGTACTCGATTCCGGCGACGGTCTCGGGTAAGGGGTGTTACATATACCATCAGAGGTTGTTATGTGTACCTAGTTTGAAAACAGTTTAAAAAATATACCAAGTTGTTAGTTGGAATTCTAGAGTTGAAAGAATTTGTGGGTTTGGTGGATTGAGCACATAAAGCCGAAAAACTCAGTAAAGCTAAAAGAAAAGTAGGTTTCGAGGCTTGTGACATTGGTAAACGATCTACGGGAAATTCATTTTCTTCTTATCGAAGAAGTCAAAGGAATTTCACAGTTGTACATTAGCATCAGTGGGGTTTTCGGGAAGAGATAAAAGAAAGTAACATTCGAGTTCGAGACCTCAGGCTACATTTGTAGCGAGTGTGGATAGTGTCTGAAATAATAAACCTGAATGTCAACAATGCAATAGACGACATTTTGGGGAGTGTAGATTGATAAACAGGTCGTGTTTTAAATGTGGTTCTTGCGATCATTTCCTTAAAGACTTCTTTGAAAGATCGGATAAAGAGAAAGCTCAAAACATTCATTCGAGTAATATGACTGCGAGAGGGAGACTATCCAGAAATGGTGGCAATACAGGTAACAGTGAAAGTGGAATGAAAGGTTCTACTGTTAGATCTGAGGCTCGGGCACCAGCTAGGGCTTATGCGATTCGTGCTCGAGAGGAAGTTGCAACACCTGATGTGATTAGTATTACAAATGAAATTATAGAAAATACACAATGTATTCCATGTTTCAATGCTTAGGAGGTACCACTAAGATCTATCTCATGTTATTGCGATGGATGAAATTGAGATTTAGCTTTATCTTATAATGAGGAACCGGTCGAAATTTTAGCTCGTGAAATGAAAGAGCTAAGGAATAAACACGTTTCACTCGTGAAAGTCTTATGGTACAATCACAGTGTGGAAGAAGCGACTTGGGAACCAGAAGAGAAGATGAAGTCCCAATATCCTCATATCTTTTCAGGTAAAGTTCGGGGACGAAATTTCTTAAAGAGGGGAGAATTATAACAACCCAAAAGTTAGTGGTGTAAAAAATGTGGTTTCGAGACCCCATCTCCATAAACCAGACTTGTGAATATTTTATTAAAGATTTTCGAAAGTTATATTGTAGGTGAATTGAATTTTCGATAACTAATTTTATCAAATTAGTGATTAATTTAAGTTCAGGGACTAAATTGTAAAATTGATAAAAGTTCAATTACGATAGGGTTTATGATATAATCTTAGGCTAAGGACTAAAGTAGAAATTATACCACTATACAAATGGAAATGAACGGTGATGGCTAGTGGGTAATGTTTTAAATTATAAAATTTTATTTATTAAAATATATATGTTAGTTTTAGTGGAAAGAAAGAAAGAAAATACTTTCTTTTCATCTTCATGCCCAAAATCTCCATTTTTGGGGAGAATATATTTGACCTTAGGTCTTCAAACTTGGAGCTTCAATTGGTTAGAGCAATTTAGTCATTTTTCTTGTAATTTTTATGTTTTTGGAATCCCAAGAGCTTAATCTAGTTGACCTGTGTCTTTATTTGTGAAACTGTTAAAGTTTTAAAAGAATGCCATTGATGAATCTTTTAAGTTTAAGGTACTATATATATAGAATTTAAGCTTAGAAGTGAAAAAAGACTAAATTGTAAAGTTAATTTATAGTTTTGCACAATAGGGACTAATATGCAAGTTTTAAAATTTTGTGTTAGAAATTAGAAATAAGAAGTCCTGTAAGGAATATTGTGAAAATTTTTTGAAAATATGAGTTCTAGATTGAAAGTTATATTAGTCTCGGTTTTAAGGACTAAATTGAACAAAATGTAAAAGTTGTATAAATTTACGATTGAGTGCGAATTCGTTTGTATATTGATGAATTGTTGTGTTTATGTTAATCTGTAGCTAACATTGACCCAAATTTATCGAAAAAGAAAGGAAAAGACAAAGCCGTCGACGAATAGCTCGAAGTCTACAGTTTGTATTTCTATAATCTGAAGTACTTTGAGTTTCACTGCATTATGAATTGTTTGCATGGTAAGATTATAAGGTGAGTTGGTATTAACAAAAATGAATTCAATTGATTTGGTTTGATATGATTGATATCGATGAGGGCTAAATTAAATATATTTGAAAATATTGTATTTTGATATAAATGTGAAATTGAGCCTATATGGTAAGGAATGGTGCTGCTCCATGTATGACTTAATATTTTGGTATTGAATTATAAATGTAATTGAGAAATGGTTACCTTATTAACTGTTTGGGTAGGGTTGGGTATAATTGGCATGTTACAAGATAGGAAGATTTCAGGGTTATACAAGACTACGTGTTGGGGAGTGCTGGGCACACCCATTTTTTGGTTATATTGACCAATTCTAGGCACATCTATTTGTTGATTATATCGACCAGCATTGGGAACAACTTAGTATAAAAATGGAATAAATGTATTATGAAAGGATTTGGTATGAAAATGTATTGTTTACTTGATATACAAAGTTCGAAATTGAAAGAGAAATGAGACATTATATTATTGAAATAGTAACTACGAGATAATTGTATCAAATGTTGAATAATGTTTGAAAAATTATGTTATAGTATGCGATAATATTAAACGACATATATATCATATGATCTTTAATTCTTGCTCTAGTATAATTTATATTATGATTTGTTATTCAGATTATGGAAATACCACTGAGTTCATACTCAATGTGTGGTTTTGTTTCCGTACGCAGATTAGGTTTTGATCTTGTACACTTGTTGAAATCAACATCCAATAGCGATCACAAACTCAACATGTTGGTGATGTCTTTTTTTTTTTTGTTAATGGCATGTACCTTAGGGTGTCCTTTGATTATACAAATTTATGTTACGGGATGATGGTTTGGTATTTTGATAATTTGATATGGTACATACACTTATCTTAGTTGGTTGATAATGATATGAAACTTGTAAATATTAAATATGTGGTGCTAATGTTTGGTAGTGAATTGATTAAATGGTATATGTGCCTTGAATAACTAAGATTGTATGTTAATATTACTATGAATAGGTAAGGGAAATGTTAATTATGTATTAGACATGAAACGATCATATGTGAATAAATTGAATATGCATATTGAATGAATAAATTCTTGTTGATTAGAATAAACTTGTTTGGTTATTAGTTTAAGTGATGGAATAGTTGATACATTGTGTTAAACCTGAATAAACATGTAATTGTATTCTATGTATTTGAATGATGAATAAATAAAGTTAATTTTATATTTCACTATTATATCTTTTGTGTTTCTATCTGACATGTTTTGCATGTATAGAAAAATTGTGACAAGAAAATGTTAGCTTATTGATTGTCTAAGTTCAAACTGATGATAAGTGGCATTGTAAGAATGTTTACATTGTGAGAAAGACAACTTACTTCAGTAGATAATCTAAACAAGTTTGTAATCCCGTAAAAAGAATCAAAGTGGGCATTTGATTCAAATATTTAGAAGGATTATTATGTCGTCTGCAATTCCAATTAGGGAGATGGTTAGTCTTGGCCACTGGAGTAGTTGACTCTACGAGTAGGGATATAAATGTACTCATTGGAAGAATGATACATTGGATTGGACCCAAGAAGAATTAATTTTGAATCTATTTATGAATTAATTCTCTTGTGATGTTTATGGTGTGACTTACCTAAATCCTAAGTTAGTCACTGACCATGCGTATATAACTTATGTGCTTTGATATAAGTATAAGTGGAGGCTTATGCTCTAAAGATGATCGAGTTGATAATCGGTATGTTGGGTACATGACTTGTGTATGACATGACTTTACTAGCAACAATGGACTTCATAGCTTAATTAAAAAAAGTAAAGATATCATCTCATTGGCATTGATTGGATTGATAAATATGGGACGTGGGCACAAGTTGCTGGTTCTCGAACGAGTAATTTATCACAATTATTAGTTGACAGTGGTTATATTAATCATTAAGAAGACATAATGGTGACAATGAGATAAAATAAGATTGTACTGAGTGAAGTATTTAATTCAAATGAAAAGGATATCATATAAGGGTAACACACATATGACAAGGTCATTGGAAAAAGCAGTTGGACGAATTGCTTTCGTATATGATAAGGTCATTTGGAAAAGCAGTTAGACGAATTGCTTTCATAAAGAGTATACAATAAGGAGTTTTCAATCATGATACTTCTTGTATACCGACTTTATGATTAAGTAAATTTTGAATTATCGGAATGATACTTCTGGATATAATTGCAATTACTCGAGCCTAATTGTATATGTCCAATTGGTCCCTCCACTAGCTCAATAAAAGATCGATCAATCTGCATTTGAATCAGAAGAAAATTCTACGACTTTGGAAATAATTTAATTGAGTTGAATTACTTGATGCGGAATTAAATTAAGTGGTCGTGAGAATTGTTCAACTAGAGAATTTGATTAAAGAATTTCTTTGAAAAATTAATTTAGAAAATCTTAGTGAATTTTGGGAAAATGAATTTTGATAAATTAAAATTAAATATGATATTTTTGAAAATTAATTTTCAAGATCGAAAATTGGTCACATGGATAATTGAACTTGAAAATTGGACTCAAGATCGAAAATTGAACTGAGAACCAAAACTTGAGACCGAAACCTAAAAACTGGTTAAACAAGGCTATGTGTATGTAACTGGTCCCACGGTCCAACCGGTGGATAGATCAGACTGTTTGGGCTGTCACTAGCCCAGATTGAATCGATAATAGTCGAATAGGCTAGGCCCATTCAAGCAAAATGGCGATGGTTCAGGGTTTCAGGGAGGTGTTGTAACACCCTTAACCCGTATCCGATGCCAGAACAGGATTACGAAGCATTACCGGACTTCTAGATCAATCAATCAAACATTTCATATACATTTCTCATTCAAATAAAAAAATCATTCGTAATCAATCATATTGTCCCTAATACGAGCCCTCGAGGCCCCAAATAGACATTAAAAATGGTTCAGGACTAAACCGAGTACTCAAGAAATTTTTAGGAAAACATTAAAATTTTTTCAAAGTGCGGGGGAAACACGTCCGTGTATCTCACTGACGCCCGTGTGGGCATTCGAAATGGGCCTTACGCTCGTGTAGCTCACTGATTTGGGTCACACGGCCAGACCACACGCCCGTGTGCCAGGCCGTGTACGCTTCAAAATGGCCTCACACACCCATGTGCCAGGCTGTGTGCTAGGCTGTGTGAAAACTAGAGGGTATACTAACTTGTGCCACACGGCCAATCTACACGCCCGTGTGTTAAGCCGTGTGAAGCTATTGACTTGATTTCTATAGAAGTATCAAGGGACACACGCTCGTGCCACCAGGCCGTGTGTCATACACGGTTGAGACATAACCCCGTGTCTTTGCCCGTGTGGACAAAAATAGGCCATTTTCCAAGCCATATTTCTCACCCAAAGTGGTGTCAATCTAAGCTCAACAATGTACAAACAACCATGGCATAAATAGGCATTCAAAACCAACCAATATGAAGTTTGTAACATGTTAAAATATCACACACCATCATGATATCCATAAGCACTTCAATTGACCACATGTATTCATGCAATCTATGTATTTCAAACATACCTAAATGGTCAAAATGGCTACATGCATCATTGTGCCTGAAACATAACATATATGTCACTTATCCATTTCAACCAATTGGTACCCAAAATACCAATTCACAAACAAGGCATTCATATGGCAACTATACGCCATATACAAAGGCTATTTACATATTTGCATAACCAAAATATGTTCACAAAACAAGCCAACTCAAATAGCCAAAACACAACAAGACATATAGGCTACCATTAGCCAAAATGACCTATACATGCCGTTTAACCCAAAATATAAAGTCAAAAGTACCATAATAAAGTTTGATACTGTGATGCGGTCTCTAACAACTTCCAAGTCGAATGAGCTTACGAATCACTATAAAAAACGGGAAAATAAACAAAGTAAGCAATTAAGCTTAGTAAGTTTGTATAATACATAATTAAACTTACCATTTAACCACAAATTTAGGTAAGCAACTCAAAGCATAACATAATTAAATTTGGCCAAAGCCTATCACATAACCATTAACCAAGTTAGCCATGTATTCATATAAAATCGAGAATCATGTATGAATTCAACAATTATTAAATTCCATGTACATGTACCATCTATACCGTGCATCTGTATATCATATATAAACCATTTCTATGTAAATACCTGTACTAGTTCGTATTGAACTTGTGTAATCTTGTAATAATACTATGCCTGTTGAAACACTTAAAATATCGTTAGATACGCGGGTAGTACATGCGAGATGCACTAAACTATAAACCCGTCAATTCTTGTACATGTATGCTCATACAAGCAAAAAACGGTAAGCTCCTCCGAGCTAGATATCGGTAAGCTCATACGAGTTGTGAATCGGTAAGTTCTGATGAGCTGAAATCGGAAAGCTCATACGAGCTGTGGTGTGTTTGCAACACATCAGAACGACAACCAAATTGGTAACCTTAATGACATGTCATTTGTATCTTACGGATTCCTAAGGTTCAAACGGGGCTCGGTATTCTTCGTATGTCATCGATTATACGCTCGATAATTATACATAATAATTAAACCATTCACATACATATATTTCAATTAAATCATATAAATATGCAATTTAATTACACGAATTTACCTCAAACTCATACGAAGATAAAACCATCGGTTAGTCCACTACTTTATCTTTTTCCCGATTTAATTCCGAATGTTTTATTTCTAGATCTATGTAATCAAATTTAACCGATTTAAACCTCGCTTTATTTAATTCAATCCAAAATTCATGTTTTGGAAAAATTACTATTTTCCCCTATACTTTTGACCTTTTTACAATTTACTCCCTAGGCTTGTAAAATGAAATTCATGCAATTTCATCCATACCCAAGCCTAGCCAATTTCTATACATGCATATAGCAGCCCAAATATTTCACAATTTCACACATTCCCCACACAATTTACACATTTCTCAATTTAACCCCTAATTGACAATTTCATTAAAAATCACTTAACAAAAGTTGTTTAATTAACGACAAGGATTCATTTTATTCCATTAAACTTCAAAACCTTATCACATTCATCAATGGAAAATTTCAAAGTATTCAATAGTTTTGCAAATTAGCCTTCTAGTTGGCTGGGTTAAGCTACAACGATCTCGAAAACATAAAAATCAACAAAAACAGTACTAGATAACACTTACATGCAAGGGACTTTCTTTGCAAAATTTTCAAGATTTTCCAAAGCTCTTCTTTGCTGGAAAAATCAGCTCTTGCATGAATGAAAAAGATGACCCCTTTTTGTTTTATTTAATTTTAACCTTTAATTACCTATTTACCAAATTACCCTTACCTAACTTTAAAATTTTCATAATTGTCAAGCCGTGCACATCCATTATCACCTTTAATGGTCCAATTACTATATAAGGGCCTCTACTTTAATGTTCTATAGCTATTTAACACCTTTAGCTAATAGAACACCACTTTTGCACTTTACACGATTTAGTCCTTTTTCATAAATTGAGCATACGAACGGTAAAATTTCTTAACAAAATTTTTATAATATCATATTATCATGCTGTATATATTAAAATAATATTAAAATAAATTTTTTGACTTTGAATTTGTGGTCCCAAAACAACTGGTTCGATTTCATTGAAAACGAGTTGTTACAGATGTGGCGTCGACAATGGCACCATCGGGCATGACGGTGGTGATTTGACGATCAACAGATAGTCAATAGTGACAATTCTTTGGTGATAGAGTAGTGGAAAAATTAGACTCCCGGTGGGACTGTAACAACTCGTTTTTCAATGGCATAGGAAATGGTGGTTTTGGAATTCCATTTTTGATGGTTAAGTCTGTAAATATTATTATTTAATATTTACTAGTTTAGTATAAAGTTAATTAGAGTTTGGTTCTTTAATTTTGTTAAATGGATAGTTAGCTAAGGTACAAGTGTAGTGACCCTAAAGTTTGTGGTGTAAAAAAATGAGGTATCAGGACCTCATTTTCGTAAATCGAGCCCATATATATTATAAAATATTTACGAAATCATTTTATAGGTGATTTAAATTTTGGATAGGTAATTTTGTCAAATTTGTGACTAATTATGGTACTATGACTAAATTTTAAAAGTGGTGAAAGTTAATCGCTTAATATTTTTAATTGCTAAATGACTTATGTAGTAATTAAATTAAAGTAAGAAAATGGAAAATAAACCATTTTTTAACTTAGTGGACGGTTTGGGTGGCTTAATTGTTAAAATAATGTTAAAGTTTCAATTATATTAATATGTGTTTATAATTTATAAATTATTAAAAATGAAAACATGGAAAGAAAGATAAAATAATTCTCATTACTTCTCCATGCACCAAAAATACATTCTTGAAGGAGAGAGTATCGTCCATTGAGCTCCAAACTTTAACCCCCTCAATTGGTGAGTTGAATTTATTCTGTTTCTTGTAATTTTTCTTCTTTTGAGATCCCAGAAACTTGATTTAGTTAACTCGTAGATCAAATTGTGAAACTTTTAAAGTTTCTAAATGTTTCCATTGATGAATGCTTGATGAAATTGGTGTTATTTGGTTATATTTGATGCTTAGATATGAAAAAGAACTACTTTGTAAAGTAAAAGTTATTAGTTTTGAACTTAGGGACTAAAGTGTAAATATTTCAAAATTGACATAAAATTTCTATTATAAATAATTGAGGGTTATGGAAGGTTGAAATTGAAATCATATTAAAAAGTGAAGCTTAAATGTGAAAGCTTTAATTGTTTCGATTTTAAGGACTAAATTGAATAAAATGAAAAACTTGAGGGAATATCTGATAGATGAAATTAAACTGTTACATAACTATAGTAGGTGGTTAATTGATGTTTGGAATTGATAAGTTAATTGAATTATGATATACATCAGGATTTAAACTAGTTAGAAGATAATCACGAAAAAAAAAGAAAATTGTGGATTAGTCCTTGACACCTTATCTGTTGTTGTTTTTTTCCAAGTAAGTTCATAAGTTGTGTTGAGTTTAAATTATATTGTCTTTAATGCTGTGAATATATTTATGTTTAAATGGAATTTGAATTATTTACGTTTTGAAACAAAAGGTGAGATTTGGACTAAAATGTGAAGAAATGAATATAGGCTTATATGATGGATTACTCTGATGGACTTAGTTAAGGTCTCGTACCCATGGATAATGATTATTACCGGTGATTACCGAGATCCAGCATTTGTTGTTGACTCGAAAATACATGTGACACAAGTTTAGCCCAAATGAATAACCTTATATGTATGTTTACAACTTTATCCAAGATATTTGATATGTCGATAAAGGTTTAGCCCAGACGGGTAACCCGACACTAATATATGTTCAGCTTGGACGAGCAACCTAAGGTCGTTTAAAGGTTTAGCTCGGGTAGGTAACTTGACTTGTACATGTAACCTGACACGATTATATGTTTAGCTTAGAAGAGAAATTGATATATCGAAGATACTTGGGACGGGTAACTTGACGTATGTTTGTATACTCATTCATCTCAGATAACTGGGGTAATAGGATAATTATGCATGATATGAATTTTATATTTTAAAGCCGTTATATGTTGAATTGATTAGGCATATGGTATCGAAAATTTGATATTGAATTGAATTGAATTGAACAGTTTAAAGTACATTGTTTGGAATGTGTTTGAAAATGTTTTATGTATGTTTGGAAGTGTACAAATGCACTAAAGGTGAAAACGGTTGGAAAGAGTGATTATGAACTTAGTTGATATGTTTATAAAATGTATGTGAGGGAAATACATGAAAATAATTAGTATGGTGGTACAAGTTTGTAATTTGAATACTTTGATTTTATTATGCCAATGTACTAACTTGTGGTTGTTTTGTGAATTGGTACAAGATTGCTTAAGGATGTCAAAGAAATGTCATGTTATGCATATTTATATTTCTATTGATTAAATTAATATAAAATTTAGGTACATTAAGTGAAATTTCGTATGAACTTACTAAGCATTTTGTAATGCTTACCCCGTTACTTTTCTTTTCTTGTAGATTTTGACTTGTACAACGTGTTGACCGAACCCTCGAGGAGCTCACACTATCCATCTCCTGATTTAGTAGTTCTTTGATCGTTTGAGCTCGGTTATATGTGGCTTGTACTTAGGGTTTGTCATATTACCTTATAATGCTAAGTTTGATTTAGAACTATTTTTTATATTTAACTTATATTGTAAATGCCAAATGGTATATATGCATAAGCTGAGGAATGTGTTATAATGACTGTTTGATATCTAAAGTTGCATGATTGATCATGAATTGAATTGAAGAAATGAATGGTTAAGTGCATGACATGGTATAAATAAGTATGATGTGTATTGGTTCAAAATGTGGCATATTGGTTAGATGTTTAGAAGGATGGTTATATGTTATGTTTTGGTTTGTTTTGAATCTTAGAAGTTTGGTTGTGTTTAGATGAGATATTAGTTTAGTTGAGGTTGGAATTGTATAAAGAAATGATTGTGTATGTTTTTGGAATGGTTTATGTGCAGGTTTTGAATGTGCTTAAGGCACTATTTAAGTAAAGGTTTGGTTTAGGCATGGAAAGGGACCAAAGTGTGAGGGTTTTTGGCATTTTGGCAATAATGTATCAATACCCTAGGTAGAGGTATCGATACTTTGCATTTTTCAATTGATTTTTCAAACATCGAATGTCAATTTGGTATCAATACCGAACTAAATTATTGATACTTAATACTAGAGTATCGATACTTTACAAGGGTACCGATACTATTGAACTTATGTTTTAAAGTTTTGCAAAACAGAATGCCAAAATAGTATGGATACTAATTTAAGGTATCAATATCTAATGATAAGTATCGATACTTCAAGACTATTATCAATACCTTTTAATTTAACTTGATTTTATTGAAACACCGAACCTAGAAATGGTATTGGTACTTAGACTTGGTATCGATACCTATACTTGGATTAACTCAAGAGCTTTCGTAAGCTCATTGAGGCTCGATTTTGATTGTATATCATATTATGCATGGAATTATGTCATGAATCGGTGATGGAGTGAATTAATTGCTATACATTGTATATGGTTTTCTTTGATATTGGTGGTAGCATTTCCTAGTTTGGGGCCGCTGATCGGACCGAGCGAGAGGCCTTAGAGGGACTATGCCGGGTAACTTGATTTCAAATTAACTTTTCCAAACATAATATTGTTTTAATGAATTTAATATTAAAATTTATTTAATATTTATCTAGATATTAATATGAGATATTTAATTTAATTTAATATTTTTCTAAATAGTATTTTATTAATTTAATATTAATATGAGATATTAAATTTAATTTAATATTTATCTAGATAATATTTTATTATTTTAATATTAATGTGATTAATTTTAATCCTAGTTAAACTCTCTCTATATAAAAAGAGCATGTATCATTATTCTCACATACTTGACTTCAAGAAAAGTTTTAGAGAGAAAATTCTCTGAAGAAATTAATTCAAAAAATTTCTAGAGATATTTTTGTTATTTACAGTTTCACCCAAAAGTTTAGAGAAATTATGACATTGCCCTGTTGGTAATTTTGTTAAAATTTTTCTAATCCGAAGCGAGCCCACACTCGATAGATGTGAGTTTGAGGATAGTAGAATAGATTACTTGATTGAAGTGTTCATCCTAGTTGAATCACAAAGGTATAATTTTGATTAAGTGTTTATTACTTTTGGTAACACAACCAAGTTCTTGTCTTTGAAATTTTTTTAAAACTTTAGTTTTCCCTTAAACTTATTTTTCGCTACGTTTTCCAAACCCAATTTTCCAATAATGTACACATACGTTGGGGCACAGTCAAGTTATTGGCGTCATTACCAAGGACTTTGTGTGTGATTTATATGATTGTTGCATGTTATCTTGGGAATATAATTGGCCAAAGCTAAGTATATAGATACAATGTTTTATTTTTATTTTTATTTTCATTGGTTTCTTAATTTCTTCTTGTAGAGAATTGATTGATAGTCATGTTTAATAATGACTTTAGGTGGCCAGAATGTCCATTCATGTTTTATGCGAATGGTATTTTAATACCTAGCTGCGGGTGTGATGGAAACAATGGGAGGCAAGGATATGAATCTCCTTATGATTCTTATGGTTACGCGTGTGGAGTAGATAGTTGCAATCAAGGGTTGGTAGGTAGTAACTCGGTGTATGATCCGTATTCCTCATATTCTTATCAAGATTGTGGTATGTATTGTGAAGAACCTGATGAAGATCACTACTTAACCACTCAGGTTGGTACACTTGAGGATGCCATGTCCGAATGCCACAAAACTATGAAGACCAGAAAGAATTAATTAGACTTATTGTTAGAAGTCGTCCAAAGTCAAGCTAAGGAGCACATTCCGGAAGAAGAGTGTGTAGAGCCAAATAATTCGAAACTTGAAAAGGAGGTCCCCTATATAAGTGTTGAACATGACTTGAAGGCCGATTTTCAACAAGAAATAGAGATTGGAGAATTGGGTGAAGTGTTAGGTATTATTGAGGAGATCTCCAATCCTATTAACATATGTTTAGAGGAGCCACCACATCTTTCGGACATTATGGATGAAATCCCTCAACATGAAATGACCAAAGAGGTGCTCCAACAGAGGTATATTCAAATAGAAATGGAGAACTCGGAAGAAATTGAGTTTGTGGTTTCAAAATTGATGATCCCTCGAAAGGTGCAATGGAGTGCATTGGGTTTTGGTGAGAAACAACTCATAATGTACATGTCGAAATGGTCCAAGATGAGGGGGATTAATATGCTCATTCGCTGAAGGAGGTCCTTATCAATTTGATCATGAACAAACTTCGGGTCAAAGGCTCTCGGACCTTGTGGAAGTTTTATTTTTGGGGTGTAACGAATTGTCAGAGAACCACTCTTTAAACTTGCATTTGGGAAATTGATCATTATTGTAAATAATTAAATTATTTGAGCTGAGACTTATAATGATTTTATTTAGTTTAGGTTTTAAATTCATTGCATGTTTAGATTTAGGACTTTGTAGGTTTAATTTTTGTGTATTTAGGAGTTTAGGCTAAAAAACTAGGAATTTTGGGTATCATATAGTGGTATCATGAAAACCAAGGGTCAGTGTTATAATACCCAAAACAATTTCAAGGGAAGGCAAAAACACCTTTCAGTATTGCGGAACCAACCCTTTGATATTGTGATCCCCAAAATAATTTCTAATGAGGTTATAAAACATACAGGGACATCACGATACCCTAACTCCAATATCGCGATACCTCTTTTGGATTTTGTAGAAAACCCATTTTGGGTATCCTAACCCCCTTGTTTTACCTCTATTGTCCCTTAGTTTTCAGCCTTAATCTCCCTCATACTCTTCCCCATTTCACTTTCCTCTCAATTTCTTCTCTTTATTTGCAATAGCTTTTATCACTTTTGGTGTTTTCCTCCAATTTATCAGGTATTCTTGGTTGATTTGGGAACTACGGCACCACACGAACAAATCGAGAGCCTTCAACACCAATAGCCATTTGAGGTTAAAAGCTCCAACTCGTTCTTTAACGGAATTTAGTTGCTATTGATTTTAAAATTACTATTGTTGAGACTAGTTGGGTAGACTTATTTTTGTTATATTGTTTGATTGGATAAGAGGAAATTATATACAATGCCATCAAGGAAAACCAAAAGGACTTAATCTCAACCTGAACCATCTTCGTCGTTAGGGTTTGTTCCGAGTAAATTTAAATCACAAGAGGATGAATATTCATCCTTGAACATGGTTTTGACCCAACCTCATCTTTATGCAATGAAATATGAGATCTTGTCTGATTTTACGAGTGGCATAACTTCTGCCTTGTGCCAAAAGCACCTGTTGTTATACCTGTTGTTTTTGATTAATACTCCAATTTAAAATTCACTGCGGATAACTGGGTTTATGTTCGACACCAAAATGATGATATCTCCCCTAAAATGATTTGTGACTATTATGGTGTTCTGTTTTTCTAAAAGGATAACATTTCTTCTATGGATTTACAATTTTATATAAATGTCAACATGGACGCCATTTTAAGTTATTTAACTGACAATAGGGGAGAGCGTAAGTGAGAACCATACAAAGATTTCCCTCTTTCATTTAATTAAGTCATTATGTTTCCTATCGCAAAGATGTGGATGCATTTTATTTGTACCTGTGCTAGCCCTATTCTTAACATTAATACGGTTAATGTCTGCCGAGTTGTTTTGATGTATTGTATTTTGTAGCATAAGAACGTCTGTTTAGGGAGATGAATCAATAAGGAGATGAGGAATGTATGGCTGGAGGCAAAGTTGGTATCTATTTCCTACACCTAATTACGAATTTATACTGTAAAGAAAGGGTGGTTGTGGAACCAACTGAGCAATTCCATCACCCCACCCGTAGCATCATAGGCGACTCCATGCTCCATCAATTCAAAAAACTACAGAGAAACAAATTCAAGAGTGGAACTAGTGCCAGAAACACAAGATAGAGATGCCTCCTGCCTTTCTGAAGAAGGCTTTCAGAGGCAAACAAACGTAGCTCGATGAGCTATTAAAGATGGTGCGGTACAACACTCTGATGATGAAAGTGAAAAAGCTGTGTCCTGATCATTACACGAAGAGACACAGGTTGGAAGACCTACATTGGCCGGTGAAGCCATGAGTTGTATCCTTTTGAGGAGAAGGAAGAGGAGAAGAAGAAGAAAAAGGCGGAGGGAACAATAGAAAAGATGAAGAGCAGGAGGATTAGATGGAGAACGATCACCTTAAGCCCTATGTTGATGAAATGGAGGAAGTGTTTGCTCTAGAGCGTCCCTCAACCAAGGGGGTAGTCTTTTGCAGCCATAGGGAGGACGAGTCACGTAACCAACCACCCTAACGATTTTACAAGGGGGCTACAGTTAAGGGAAATGGGAAAGAGATAGTGGAATCGAAGTCTGACTCCAATGGTGAAAATTAGTTACATTTCTTTGCATACCAATAGCGGAATGTAACTATTAAATACTGAATTATTTTGAATTGAACTTGGTTTTGGATGGTTTTTGTTTTTTATTTTGTTATTCGCATATGTTTTTTGTGTTTTTCTATGTAGGCAACTCATTCGAGAATTACATTAAAAATACGTGCTTAAATATGAAAGTTGTAACAGCCCGATTTTGACCCTAATCAGATAAAGTGGTTTCGGGACCACAAATTCGAGTCAAAAAATAATTTAAAATTATTTTTGGTATTTGCAGTATGTGAATTACTATGTGTGAAAATTTCGTATGAAAATTAGATCGTTTGAGTGCTCAATTTGATTAAAAGGGCTTAATCGCGCAAAATGAAAATTTAGAGGATTAAATCTAAAAGCATCTATTTGTTGTTGTCTTTTTAATCAAAAGGTTTAAAGATGCAATTTAACCACTATTTAGATAGTGGGTGGCTAAGGTCTAAACAAACCTTAATATATAAAGGTTATAATTATTTTTAGTAAGGTTAAATTAGTAAATTAAAAATTATTATAATACATAATAGTTAAAACATAAAATATAGTTTGTATTATCTTCTTTAGCCGAAATTGAGATGAAAGAAAGCCATTAAAATGCTTGAAGAAGGTTATAATTAAAGGTTTGTTTTTGTTCGATTTTTGAAAATTTTTACGTTTTTGAGATCGTTGCTTTGTGTACTACAAGACCCATGCTTTAATTTTAGAATTTGGTGATGATTTTGTGATATGCCATTGATGAATGCTTGAGCTTTGTGATAGTTGATGATGAAATGTGAAAGATATTTGAAAGATTAACATGTTTTGTCTTTGAATTTTTGGTGAGATTAAATTTTTGGTGGACTAAAATGTGAAATAATTGAAATATGTGGACTTGTATGAGCACTAGCAACATTCGGCCCTTATATAGTGTGGGCAAATTTTGTGTATTTTTGTGTTTTATGCAATAGGGACTAAATTGAAAAAAGTGTAAATGTCAGGGGTAAAATGGTAATTTTCCCATTTATGTGTTTTTGGACTAAATTGAATGTAATAATATTTAATTTAGCTCATTTTGAATATATTTAGATCAAGAACCAAAGAAATCGGAGTTGGATCAGGGAAAAGCTATAGTCGTCGACTAATCGTTCGGTTTCGATTTTTCACTATTCGAGGTAAGTCTATTAGCTATTTAATATTATTAAATCGGTATATATGTATGTAAATGTATTGTATTTTTTTTGAACTTTAATTTAAAAGTATATTGATTGAAATAAAATAAAGTATGAATGATATACATGTATTATTAATGTTCGAATATATATATAGGTTTATACTTATATAAACCTTTAAATTTAGTTAAAGTATAAATGGTATATAAGTATATACATGTATAAATTATTGGATTAATCAAAGATATGTATAAGATATATGTATATATATAAGGTTCGAATGATTATATAAGTATATATATATGTATAAACTCTTGGATTTGATTTGTGATATGTATGTTATAATTGTATATATATATTCGAATAAGCATGCAAATATACATGTATGTGTTGTGTATTGAATTTAGATATGTCATTATATAAGTATATGAGGATCGATTATGCATTTATATATGTCTAAGTTCTTGTTTTGAAATTGAGTATGAATTTATACATTTATATGGTAGATTCGAATATGTATAAATGTACATGTATAATTTCTTGAATTGAAATTAGGTACGGAATTATATATGTATACATGAGGCCGAATGTGAATGTATATGCATATGTAAAAGTTTTGTATTGAATTAATGGTATGAAATTATTAGCTTAGATTATTTTAATATGTTCGAATGTTAAATGTATATTATTTAAGTATATTATAAATTAATAGTATGATAGTAGTAGTAGGATCCAAAATATAAGGTTATGTATAGATATGTTCGGTGGAATCATTAAGTTATGAAGCTGGAATTGATAATACAAATTACATAAATATATATATCCATGTGTTCAAAGAGAAATATTATAAGTTTTGAGCTGAATTTTACGTATGGATTTATATCCATAAATAGTTCAAATATGAGATACAACTTATGTGAATTGAGATTTCAAGCTCAATGCCTAGAAGGCTTATTGCCAGTGAAATAATTCAGACTCTATGTCTAGCAGGCTGGATGCCGGTGAAACAATTCAGACTCTATGTCTGGCAGGCCAAAAGCCGGTGTACTGAATCAGGTTTTAAACCTAGTAGGCAAAGTTCTGGTGAATCTGTTTATATTACGTGTTTAAATATAATGGATATGCAAATGAATTATGTCAAATGAGTTTGAAGAACATGTACATATATTCGGTCATTGGATGTTGATGAGCATATAAGCATGCATTTATATGTAATTGAAGAGCATATAAATATATATATATATTTGTTCTTATGCATTTGCTAAGTTTATATATATTCGGATGTATGCATGTGATAATCTATATATATATGCATTTGGTATATGCATTTAATAAGCATCTACATATACGGTGAAATGCATTTTTGGTAAGTAGGAATATATTCGGTTAAATTTGTTTGAGGTCTATGTATATATATACATTCAGTGATAATCTTTGTTAAGAATATATATATGCATTCGACTATTCTTGTTTAAAGTGTACATGCATTTGGTCTTAGATGTTGATAATTATGCAAGCATTTGACTATACGTAGCTGATATGTAAATGTATTGGTTGTAAAGTTTGATGAGTTTTTATAAATACATTTGATTATATGCATGTCATATATATATATGTACTCTTTGATATGAATGCTATGAGTTCATATATTTGGTTATAAATAAGATATTTATGAGTAGCAATATTCAAATGGTAATATATGTAGTATTCGCGATTTCATTAAGTGTACGCAGGAAATTATATAATTTATTTTATATTTAGTTATGCTGTAAACTTAATAAGCTATAAAAGCTTACTTTGTTTGTTTATGTCTTTCTGTTTTATAGATTTAAAGATCAAGCTTCAAGCTTGAGGATCGTCAGCAAGATCATCACTCTATCTACTCTCTCGGTATTAAAATGTTTAAATTTTAACTATGGCATGTATAGACTAGATAAATGTTTTGAAGGTCATACTTTGTTATATTGTATTTTAATTTAATAGCCATACGAAAATGATTTATTTCCTTATCGATTAATTGGATTGTAATGTCTTTATTTTGTTTTAAATGATCTAAGTGAAGCTCATAATATGTCATATTTAATATTTGATCAAGTTTATTAAATTTTAAATATTTATATACAATGTATATGTTTTGATTTAGCAATGGTTGTGTTTTGTTCAGTAATGCCTTGTAACCCTAATTTGTCGACGGATACGGGTTAGTGGTGTTACAAAAGTGGACAACCCTAGCTTGCCTTGATGAGCGGTCACAATATTTAGGGATGTCCGATAACCTTTCTATCTTTGTTTGGGGAATGTACATTGGGGACAATGTGTAATTTAAGTGTGGGGGCATTCATATAAAAATTTTGCATGCTTAGTTACTTTTATGGTTGTGTGTTTGTTTTATCTTTTTGTTTCAATTGTGTATGGTACTTGAACATTGTATGATTGACAATTGGTTGAATGAGGCATGATATGATACTTTGAATGATGCTAAATAAATTCTATTCTTAGTGAGCTATATTAGTTAGTTCAATTAGTTACATTGTATAGTAAAATAGAGGTAGCTAAATTTCATGAAATTTTTAAAATTTTTAACCAAATGATGAATGAGTATGTGGATAAATGTGTGAATGCATGCATTGGAATTTAACATTATTCATGGAAAAAAGTAGAAGCACGTTTAGGGTTTGTGTCTATTGAGATGCTAAGGCATGACCTAAGACATTGTTTGTTATCCAAGAGCCTAAATGACTAACCTATTAGCTATATACAATCCTATTACCCTAATTTTGAACCTTGTGATCCATTCTTGATGAACCAACATTTTTGAACCTTGAGCCTAAAGTGAGTTAAAAATTCAACCCTTCTCATTCCTTAATCTTAAATTTCACTATAGAATGGACATCATGCCATGGGCATTAAGGGGTTGGCAAGAACAATTTGGAGGTTTAAAAAATGTAATTGAGCAGATAGTGAAGAAATGGTTCGATATAGCGTGTATAGGCTATTACAAAAGGTGTGAAGAACGAAAAATGTGAGCAAACAAAGAAAAAATTGTGAGAGTCAAAAGCAAAGCGAGTGAATAAAAAAACATGATTAGAGATAAAAGAATTGTGAGTGAAAAGAGGAAAAATTGTAAAATATGCTCAAAAGGAGAGATCAAACTTTTTATTGTCACAGTGCAAAAATACTCACTAAGTTGTTTGCACTAACTAATATTGAGCCATATCTTCAACATTATTAGAGAGAAAAGGAATGTAAGAGAAGAAGAAATAAGGCAGTGAGTGTAAAGATTACATATTGGGGGAATTGGGAATAATGTCATGTGCTATACTAGAGCCTAGGTATTGTTATACCGTTGCTTAACGGGAAGAAAATTTATTGTAGGGTTAGTTTTTGTCCAACATCAACACCAATCAAAATAAAACATCAAGGGGCATTTTGGTCAAAAATTTTAGGTTGTAATAAGATGTTAAAAGCCACTTTTGGTTGAGAATTAAAAAAAGAGCAATTGACTTTACTTTTTCTATCATATTTTTAGCTTTCTAATTATCTTCTTCATTTTTCTAGGGTTTAGTTTCAAGCTTTTCTAGTTTTTAGTTGTGTTAGTTGGTAGTTAGTTAGTTTTTATTGTAGCTTTGTCTTAATTATTATTTAGTACTCAAAAATCTATTTGTATTTTAATTTTAATCCAAAACATTTAATATATCTCAACTATATTTCCTTTTTCTTAGTTAAAAATCTTAACTTTCATGATATTTTGTACCTCCATTGTTGTCACTTTCATTCTCCTCAACCATCAAGAAATCAATAAGCTTTCGTCAACCCTATTCCTTATGCCTATTTTAATATATGTTGTGAACGTATGTGGGGTTGTTGCTTGTATGTAAACGATGATGAGTAACTAAATTCATGGTAGTGGGTTGATAGAAATGTTGCTTGGTTTGTTTTTGGTATAAGGACTAAACAGGATAAACTTTGAAACTTAGAATTGACGCCTCTAGGGTAAAACATAGATAATTGAGACCGAGAGGAGACCATATTGAGCACCAATTTAGTTGTCTTGAGTTAGTTTGGAGAGGTCGAGAGATAAATCAAACTAAATCGCCTAATTTGGTAAAGTGGTGACCGAGAGGTAAAATTGAGCCAATTAAAAGTTTAGGTTTTTTAGATCCCTAATCCAATGACTAATTAGCAACATGGAAATCAATCAACCATTTTTGTTTATTGAATTGTTAATTTCTTAGTTTTGGAAAACAATCCCGAGTCTTATTTTCACATGCACTCAAACATTAATCACATTCATTTTAGGTTAAACAAATAATCTCGAGTCTTAATCAAGCTTACAAAATTATTTTGACAATTCAAGCATGAAATATGACCAACTTGCAAAGATTTAGAAATTCAGGGGTGACATCGGGGCATCATCTCTTCCATGTAATGACGTTGCCAAACAGTTTGTCACATCACAAAATCAAGCCACTTGATGTCGCGATGTGACTCACTGTAGGTCGACATTGCAACGAGGTAGGTTGCTCATCAAGATGCGGACTCTGTTTTTGGTAAATTTTGAGTCATTTGGTACCTATTTCAAAGTTTCCATTTCAACTATTCAAAAATGTATCAAAATACCATTCCCAATTATCTCAAAACCTACCTAAACATGCCTAATATTTCAAACAAATATGTTTAAGTTTCCATCCATCAAAACATTCATTACATGTACATCATTCACCAAGTCATTCAATACCAACTTTACCTATGCCAATCCACTTTAAAACATGCAATTTCATATGCCATACATACCTCGAGCATATAAATCAAAATACACCAATTCAACTAGGTATCACAAATGCCAAATCATGCATTTCTAAACCACATACCAAAACCAACGTCTAAATCACATAAACCAAGTTCAATGCCATATTCAACTCGTAAAGACTTATATAAAATAAAGTTTGCTCCAAACACTTATATACATGCCACAATTCTTGACTCAAAATAATAAAAAAGCTACCGATTCAGTGATAGTGTGAGCTCTGAGATGATTTGGCTTGACGAGTTTCGTAAGGTGACAATATACAAGGAAGAGAAAAGGGAAAAATAAATAGGGTAGGCATATAAGATGCTTAGTAAGCTCATAAGGAATCTAAAGCTTACATTGAGCATTAAAGTATAAACAATCATTATATTAGGCTACTAATTTAACTTCCCTTGACACATTAACACATATCTATACATGCAACATCACCAGAAATCAAATATGTTAATTACGTTTCTCAAATAGTAAATATTGCTAAAAATTAAAACAGAATCATATAGCAATCTATATGCCAAGTACCATCAATATCATTTCAGTTTCAATTCATGAATTAAATTCCATTTTCAATCAATTGAACATCGCCCAATAGAACTATAATAAAATGGACTCGAATATACGAGAATGTAATGCTCACACAAGATGACGTTATATCAAGCTAAACCTACGATACATATATTTCGAGGATTTGCAACAAATGCTAGATCTCATAATAACCTATAAAATCCCTGATTAATCACTTATATAACCCTAATAGCATGTCATACGTATTCTAACATTTTAGTAAGTTCATTCGGGCATCATTTCCATACAAATGACATTATCAATTCCTATACTCAATTTCATTTCTCATATGAAACATATATTTAGTCAGCAAGCTCGTTTACATCCTGTTCTATTTCCATATAACCAACATTCTCAAGAATTTTACAATTCAGTCAATTTTGAGCTATAAGTGCCAAATTCACTAATTCATTTAAATATTACATATAAATGAAATAGAAAACAAATAAACATGACATAAAAATAAATTAGTAAGTTATATATGAACTTACCTAGTCAAAACAACAAACAACTGAATCTTTAAGAACTAATCGACAATTTTGGCTTTTCCTCGATTATCACTAGTTTGATTCAATTCTTGATCTATACAATTATTCCATTCAATTAATCAATACCAAACATTTATACACTATTTCATTATATGCATGAACCTGTGAAACTTTATTTTTTATACCCTTAAAGTTTTACATTTTATACAATTTAGTCCCTAAAACTAATATAATTATATCTTTCAATTTTGAGCATCGATTTTAAAACCAATTTCAATTACATCCCTTAAGGACTCCATATTATCTATTTTTACTGCAATTTCACATTAATTTCACAATTTATTTCACTTTAGTCCTTATGATCAAAATTAACAATTAAACATTACAATCTAGTCCTTTTTCACATCTAAGCTTAAAATCTATCAATTTAACACTGATTTCTTCAAGAAATAAACAACGGAAACTTTCAAAAACTTCAATTTTTTGCAAATTGGTACATGGGCTAGGAAATTAAGCTCCCATGACCTCTCAAAAACCTAAAATTTACAAGAAAATGACTTAATTGAACATACCAATTGAGGACCAAAACTTTGAAAGCTTCCAAGGGCTTTCTTTGTTTTAACTCACAGCATGAAGAAGAAGATAAACGTGATGCTTAAATTTTTCCATTAACTTATGTATTTTATACTTTAATTAAAATTTAATTAATATTAATTAATTAATCTTAATCACAAATAACTAAAATTAGTGGATGTTAAATCATTCTCCACTAGTTAATGAAACAAAAATGATTTATTTACCATTTAAAACCTTTATCTATTTAAAAATCTATAGCGATAAAATTTTTACATTTTAGTCCTTGTACCTTAATTAAGTAATTAATAGACAAAATTGAAGGAAAAAACTTTAATATTCTTTTATACCAACTCCTTAAATATTCATATTTGATATTTACGAATCTAGTTTATGAAAATAGGGTTTTCAAACCACCTTTTTCAACACCATTAAAAATCGGGTTGTTACATAAATTAGGTGTTTATGCCTTGATGCATTGAATGCTCTGGTTTGATGATATATAATTGTGTTTTTCATTACCATTTGGGTTTTTTTATTTGGTTTAAAGTTAGGTATGTTTAAATAGGTTTTGGTCATGATTGAATGTATTTAAAATGTTCAATTTAAGTAATTTTACCATTTACTCTCGAGACAATAATAAAATGTCTCGAGACCCTAAGCAGAAAATGTATCATTTAAGATGTTATTTTGTTCATGGTCTTGAGACCAACCTTTTGGGTCTCTAGAAATTGGGCGTATGTCTCAAGGGTCTCTATCTCAAGATAAAGGCACATCGAAGCTAAATTTATTTTGCATTGTTCTAGGTCTTGAGACAAGAACCCTTTGTCTCGAAATATCCAAACATTGAAGCTAAAAAAAAAACATAAGAGATCTGTCTCGAGACTAATAAGGTACCATGTCTCAAGACATGAATTCCAATGTCTTGAGACATGCTATCAGCGAAGCAAATTCCCAAAAATAAAATGTGGCATGCCTCGAGACATGGAGATCCTTGTCTCGAGACATAAGGTTAAAATTTAACAATTGAGTTTGGATTCGATTCCTAACTCTCAAATTTGATATAACTCAATAACTTGATAAAATTAGACTGTTAGACATTATGTATGTATGTGTGTGATTATGATGGTTGTTTAATTTGACATAAATGATAATTACGAAACTAAATTTATGAACATGTGTCAAGTTAGCTGGAGTTGCTTCGGCAACATAATGTTATATCACACATTCAGATCCGATGATCAAGTCAGGTATGGGGTGTTACAGGTCAATTGTAGTCCATGTACTTTTTGAATTTTGAAATTTCAATCTTGATCCAAATGTAACAATTAAATTATGTTATTAGACTTGTGCTATGTATAAAGTTATAAATTGAGTCTATGTCCTCAAGTTGAATCGTTTTTAGTTCTTACACTTTTGAATTTTGAAATTATAGTTTTGACACAAATGATAATTGATAAATCAATTAATAGGATTTTTGTGAGTAATGTGTAAAAATAGTAAGCTAACATGTCATTATACATGTGTTAATGTGTTTTCTACATCAAGTTTTAGAAATAATAAAACTTAACTTAATGAACTTATATGCTATCCTTTAGTCAAAATTAAAATTTGAAAAATTGAAAAATACAATACATAAAAGATGACCAAATTAAAATAGATGGACTGAATTCTCAACTTCATTGCAAAATTTAATTTACCTTACATCTATGAATGAACTTTGCTTTTGTAATTGAAAAAATAAACTCAATTATGTTAATATTAATGTACGTGGTAAAACCATTTTTGAGAAACACGCTTCACATGAAAAGGCTCCTTTTGGATGGGCGATGAGCTTGGTTTCAGTGAGATTGAAAACAATAGTAGTGGTGTAATGACCCGGTTTCTAATCGTATTGAAAATTATAGTTTCGAAACCTTGTTTCCCTAAACCGAGCCCATAAATATTAAATAAAGATATTTACAGAGATTTTATTTAGGTGAACTAAATTTTGGACGGCCAAATTGGCCGAAATTATGGTTAATTAAGGGCTAGAGACTAAAGTTTAAATTCATATTGTTATAGATTTTTAATTTGGAAATGGTTTGGGGACTTAAATTGCAATTAACCGAAGGTTAAGAAAACAATTAGACTACATTAAAATGTATGTTAGTGGACGATGTGATTGTGTAGTCATTACTTGCATAAATTAAGCTTTGTTTAATTAAAATAAAGTTAATTAACTTAATTAACAAATTAATCTCACTATATAAATCAAATTTCGATGGAAAGAGAGAAGGATTCATCTTCTCCAACTGAATTGAAGAAAAGAAGAAAGGCTTAATGCCATTTTTAAGGGTTTTCAAGCTTTTAGCTTCAATTTCAAGTAAGTTCCTAATCATTTTTCTTTTACTTTTATAGAATTTTTTTTTATCTTGGATGTAATAACCCATACCTGGCCCAGACGTTATGGCCAAATATGTAGATGTTACTACAATTTCTTTCGAAAGCCCATAATTCATTTATTTTGAAAATATGTCGTAAGCTTTTATTACACAAAAATCAGATTTATTTGAAAGCATATGATACTTAATTGATTTATTGAAAATGTTGTTAGTTTACACTTTCCAAAATATATAGGTTTGCAGCGGAAATTTTTAAAACGTATAATTTTTTAAAACAAAGTTGTTGTTTGAAAATATTTTGTTTTGTAGGAAAACAATGTCGTTAAAGAAATGTTTAATCAATTTCATGCGGAAAAACGGAAATAAAATCCAAAACCAAAATAACCCCAAATGTCCAAACAGTCCAAAAATTTACAAAACATGTAAACCCAAATTAAAATAAGTCAAATGAACTAGAGTATTATAACTGAGCTTTCATCGCACCGACCCGCCTAAGTATGAGGATTACCTAAATGTGATTGTCGAAACCATTTTTTGAAAACAAAAAAATTAGTTGTCGACTTAAAAAAATGAAAATTGGGAGTCGCCACCAATCTTTTATTGAGGTGTGATTGGATCACCTAAAAAATAGCTTTGGTCTACGAGTTTTAGAAAAATGGATCCGGGAGTCGGTTACGTACAAGGAAGGATTAGCACCCTCGTAACGCCCAAAATTGGTACCTAGTTAATTAATTAGTGTCTTAACGTCGAAAATTTGAAAATATGATCCTTAATAAAAACTTAAAAAAATTACTTATTAAGACTCTTATCATTTCGGAGAAAGAAAATGTCACACCCAATGCGTTAGGGCACGACATTCTAATTCATCAAAAATGAATTAGTCCAAAATACTTGTGTAATAAAATTTAAAAGAATATTCATTTGTTGAAGATTTATAAAGAAATCGCAGGCCAATACGTTAGGGCACAATTTCTCAAAATCCTAAACTTGGAATATTTCCTTTGTTATTATTATTTTTTTAATCTTTGTCTCGAGAAATCAATACGTCACATCCAATACGTTAGGACACAACATATTAAATTCCTGACAACAAGCTTTTCATTTTATTTTTTTGATTTATGAGTAATTCTCGATTGTTAGAATTAACGAAGAAAATTGGAACCCAATACGTTAGGGCTCAATTTCCTTGAAAATCATAAATACGAGTATTATCTCAATTTTAAAAACTTTCTATTTTTAAACTCGAGTAAAAAAAATGATGTAATGTTATATAGAATGCGTGTATAAAATGTCGCAATAACAAATAACAATTATAAATATGACAATTGTATGAAAATAATATAAATAGATAAATAAATAAATAAAAATAAATCAATGACATGCAAAGTCTCTAATAAATGAGCAAAATAAAAAAAACATTCTTTTGAATATAAATGAAAACACAAATGAATAAGCGAGTGATGGAAATAAACGAACCTAAAAAAAATAAATAACGAATATAAGGTGTGTATGTAAGATATACATTGAAATTATGAAAAAAATATATAAAATTTATATAAAAAATAAATTTATGTATAATACATTCATGAGAATAAAGAAAAATATATAGATAGAAATTATAAAATATGTATGGAAAGTATAATATATATACGTACATATATATATAAGTTAATAAATATATAGATCATAAAGATAATGATTATATATATAGAAATTATAAAATATGTATAGAAAGTATAATATATATACGTACATATATATATAAGTTAATAAATATATAGATCATAAAGATAATGATTACATATATAAACTTAAAAAAGGAAAAAAAACATTTTGAAATTAATTCTAAAAAAAAGGACTAATTTTAAACTGTGATAAAAATCTAGGGCAAATTCGCAAATAATTGTCCATTCTCCTCTAAAACGGCACCGTTCAAAGAGGACTAAATTGAAATTGAAAATAAATTAAAGGGCGAATTTTAAAAATAAAGAAAAACTCAATTGCAAAAACATTAAAAGGCGGAGAGACTAAAAGCAAAATTTACCCCTCCACTCAAAAACACGTGGATCCTAGGCTGGGTCAGGTCGGTTTCGGGTCAACCCATGCCCAAAACGGCACCGTTTTAGTTGGCTATTTAAGCCAAAAATCTTTCAAAAAAAATCATTTCTTTCATTCTTTTCTAAAAAAAATCCAAAAAAAGCTCCCAACCCCTCAGTTCTCCGGCCTAGGTCCAGGCACCGGCCGATCGTCAGCCACCTCTCCGGCCGCCAATCTCTGGCGACGGCACCACCGTCTGCGGTGGCCGAAAAAGGGGAGAATCTTAGATCCGGTCTTTCCAAAACCCCTAAATGCAAATTCGGGCTCAAAACCCTCTAAAGATTAGTAGAAACGCCTCAAAAGTCCAAATAATCTTTCGGTTTCCTGCCGTCTTTCCTTGGAGACGGCTTCTTCGATCGTTCACAGCGATTTGGGCTCAAAACACAGGTTATTTCTTTCATTCCCTTATTTATTTTAGTAAAATAAAAATATAAACAAAAAAACAGTAAACGAAAGTAAGCAAAAAAATATAGACCTTTGGATCGGTTTTCTACTTTTTCGGTATTTGATTTCTCTGTTTTTGGTTGTGAAAGTAATTGTTTTCTTTAATTGGTTTCGAATTTCGATCCTCGTTATAGTACATTCAGTGGCTTTATATAGCCGAAATAAGAATAACAAATCAAGAAGTGTATCTTTATGATCCTATTTGATCTGCAAATCTTTGATTTCTTTCCTTTTTGTTGTTTGTTTCTTGTAGGTGAGGATCGCGCGAGGCTCGTGGCCCTTTGTAGTTTGGGCTTTTTAGTCCCAGGCCAAAATAGGGTGTTACTGCTGCCCGTCTTTGCTCGTTATCGTGTGACAGGAACGGACCAAATACTTGAAAATGCCTGATTTTGCCCGGTCGTGATGAACTTTGGTACTCTTCTTCTTTAAGTAGCTTCATTCCTTCCTACTGCATCTTCAGAGGTATAGGAATTAGTGCTTCAATCTACTCTACTGCAACTTCAGGGAGATAAGACTTGTATCTTCGATTTACTTCGCCACCAGTATGGGCAGGCAAGATCTGCTACCTTTTATCTATTTCATGCCGATACATGAAGACAAGATCTACTTTCTTTGATCTACTTCACGCCAGTACATGAAGACAAGATCCGCTATATTTGATCTACTTCACGCCAGTACATAAAGACAAGATCTGCTTTTTTTGATCTACCTCATGCCAATACATGAAGACAAGATCCGCTTTCTTCGATTCTACTTTGCCACCAGTATGGAAAGACAAGATCTGCTATCTTCGATCTAATTCATGCCAATACATGAAGACAAGATCTGCTATCTTTGACCTATTCCGCTACAACCTAGGGAGGCAAGGCTGGTATCTTCAATCTACTTCACTGTCGGTACAGGAAGGCAAGATCTGCTATCTTCAACCTGCTCCACTACGACCCAGGGAGGCAAGGCTGGTACCTTTGATCTGCGTCACTATCGGTATAGGAAAGCAAGATCTGCTATCTTCAACCTGCTCCACTACGACCCAGGGAGGCAAGGCTGGTATCTTTGATCTGCTTCATTTTCAGTACAGGAAGGCAAGATCTGCTATCTTCAACCTGCTCCACTACGACCCAGGGAGGCAAGGCTAGTACCTTCGATTTGCTTCACTATTGGTACAGGAAGGCAAGATCTGCTATATTCAACCTGCTCCACTACGACCCAGGGAGGTAAGGCTGGTATCTTCGATCTGCTTCACTGTCGGTACAAGAAGGCAAGATCTGCTATCTTCAACCTGCTCCACTACGACCCAGGGAGGCAAGGCTAGTATCTTCGATCTGCTTCACTATCGGTACAGGAAGGCAATATCTGCTATCTTCAACCTGCTCCACTACGACCCAGGGAGGCAAGGCTGGTATCTTCGATCTGCTTCACTGTCGGTATAGAAAGGCAAGATCTGTTATCTTCAACCTGCTCCACTACGACCCAGAGAGACAAGGCTGGTATCTTCGATCTGCTTCGCTGTTGATGCAGGAAGGCAAGGTCTGCTATCTTCAACCTGCTCCACTACGACCCAGGGAAGCAAGGCTGGTATCTTCGATCTGCTTCGCTGTCGACGCAGGAAGGCAAGATCTGTTATTTTCAAATTGCTCCGCTGCAAACCAGGGAGGCAAGGCTTTGTGCTTTCACCGATCCATTCTCTGAAGAACATGACCTATATAATAAACCTAAATATGCCTAAGATTAGGATGACATGATCGAAATGCATCAAATGCTCCTAACTAGACATATGTGAATGGTGTTTGCATGAATGTAGATTGTTATTTTTTAGAATGATCCCTTTTTCACTAAAGTTATCATTGCTCGAAGTTTATTAAGGCTTTATCACTGACGTGCTACAATGCCTTCTTACTCGGCTAGTGTCTCCACTTAGTCAGATTTCCCCTACTGTAAACCTCAAGGTTCAATCCACTGGGACGTAAACTTTGTACCATCATTATCTCACTACAACCCGAGGGTAGAAATATATAGCTTTTCTTAATCCGCTCCTATCACAATTCAAGGATACTGAATGTGGAATTCTTTGGTCCTTTACACCATGCCTAAGGTGTCGTACCAAAGGCTCATGTGCAAATGAAGTCTTTCTTCTCCAAGGAAACCTCTTCCCATTACCTGGTGACCATTGCTTGCTTGTTTATTTTAGGTTTGTCACCAACCTGACATCCTATCACTTTGCTCAATCAATGTTTTTGATAACAGAATCCAAAGAAAAAGTCCTAATTTAGACTTTTCATTCTTAAATTTCCAACCTTTAAACTTGGTGCGTTCTAAACAATAGTCCTGTTTCAGGTTCATGTATTATTTAGAAACTTCTAAAGTAATATGCAAAACTTCCCTTGTGAAAGTTTTATTAGTCCATTAATCATTATTCCAATGCAACATGCTTGCAAAAAAGGTCATAACAATAGATAAGAAAAAGTTGGTTCTGAGCCTAGCTCGAAAGAAATAAATTATCAAAAATAGCAAATAAGGATAACAAAGAAATTGATTGGGAATGTGTATCTTTGAAAATAATGAAGTATTCCAAGAACAACAAATTCAATAGTATGAAAATTGGGTGCCCCAGATATCGCAGCTTGAACTTCTTTGTACAAACTTTCTAAAAAGCCTTCTGAGTTTGACATGTGTTTGAGAGATCTACAGTACTCTATCGATGCCTCAAGATGTTGCCTACTCTTTCTTATTGACTAGATCACCACATGCCCCAATCTGATCAAGATTCGAGTTGCTCTAATCACCTCATGCCTCATTTTGATCACTATTTGAGCCACCCTTTTCGGGTTTTCAACTCAAATCCCCTTTGGTCTCAAGGCGTCCTTTGCGGATTTTCAACTTGGCCTCTCCCTTTTGTTTTTTCTTTTTTTTTCTTTTTTTTGAAATATTTTTTGATTGAATCTGAACTCATAGGATTAGGCATGTCCTTGCTATCGTCGTTTTTATAGATAAGGTCTTCCACATAAGATCCTTCCTGGCTTAGGATGAAGTTCTTTTTGTATGGGAAGGATCTTCTTCAATACCAGGTCCCTCTCAAAAAATTCTCTAGGGCGGACCTTTTTTGTGAGCTCGTATCATTTGCTTTTGGCGCATTTGACCATGATGGATAACTTTGAACGTTCTTCTTCAATCGAAATTAATCCAAAAACTTAGAGAGAAAGAATCTTGTCTTCAATAGGTAAAACCGCGATGAGCCCTAGAGAAAGGTATTGCCCTGGAAGAGTTTTTTTCTTTTTTTTTGCACCATCCTTTTTTGGCGGTATGGCATTAATCATGAACAGACTGCAAACTTTTGATATTATGTTGTCAGATATGATCCTTTTGGCGTTCCACATGATTATTCAAGAATTTGCTAACTGTCGACTTTGTGACATTGGCATACGAAGCAGCTTCCACCCATTTAGTAAAGTAATTGATGATCACAAAGATGAATCGATTACTGTCAGACTCTTTTGGCGAGATCGACCAAATGACCTTCATGCCCCACATAAGGAGAAGACATGTATCCCAATGACTTTTTTTAGGGTAAGATCCGTTTCTCGACTCGTTCTACCATCCTTAACAAGTTTAAAAATAGGCTATAATCTATGTCATCTTCAAAGTTATGAGATCCCTCTAAACACATATCTCGCTCAAAAGGAGATTCTAAGTCTGTAGCAGCGTCACTCATGTCATTGATATCTAGGGAACCATAGTAAGTGCAAAAGAATATACAAAAGAATGTGTGAATTTACGAATAATTATTATAAATGAAAGAATGAAAGAATGGAAGAAAATCCAAAAGAATGAAAGAATAATTACTCGCAAAGAACGAAATAATATTGGCTCAAAACTAAATGCAAAGATGTATTTTATTAGAATAATGATGTTCAGACATGAGCCTATTTCACAAAGGAATTCCTATCATTTTTAGGCTAAAAACAAAAGGAATGTTCTGAACATTACTTAAATAAGCTCTAAAGACTACAGAGATTTCTTCCACAATCCAATTATTTTGAACACTCCCAAATTTATAAGGGCGGACATCTAACAAGGTCTCTTTTCAATTTTGTCTTCGTATATGACATTGATGTGAACCCTTCCCAACACCTCTTCATATATTGCGTTCACTCCATTATCAATCATGATTGGGTAGCGGATTAGATGGATCATTCAACTTGACAATACCCATGTTGATGAATTTTTCAATTAGCTTTTTGAAGGTAATGCAATTCTCTATTGAGTGCCCCGTAATTCACGCATGGTACTCACATTGTGCGTTCGCATCATACCACTTGGGGTATGGAGATTGTGGAGGTTTTAAGTAGGAAGGGGAAACAATGTGTGCATTGAACAAGTTTTGATATAGCTCATTATACGTCATCGGGATTGGTGTGAGCTAGAGCTTCTCAGTACCTTGTTTCACTCCAAGTTCTTGTCTCAATGAACCTTGTTGGTTATCAGCCACCTCTCTCGACTGATTCACCGTAATCGTCTTTGAATAACTGGTTTTATTGACCTCATTTTCCTTTTTCTTCGAGGCTGACCATCTACTACTTTCTCCAGCATCCATCTTTCCACTTCTGATAGCATTTTCTATCATTTCACCATTCATAATTATGTCAGAGAAGCTTTTAGTAGCACTTCCTAACATATGCATAATGAATGGGGTCTTCAATGTGTTAATGAAAAGCATTGTCATTTCTCCCTCTAGAAGAGATGGCTGAACTTGGACGGCAACCTCCCTCCACTTCTGTGCGTATTGACTAAAACTTTCACCGGGTTTCTTTTCCATGTTTTGTAGAGTGATTCTATCAGGTATCATGTCAGTCACATGACTGTACTGTTTTATGAATGCCTGTGCTAAATCCCTCCATGAATTAATCTTGGTACAACTCAGTTGATTGTACCACTTCGATGCTGCCCTTTTGAGGCTGTCCTGGAAACAATGTATTAGTAGTTGGTCGTTATTAATACCCGATCATCCGTCTACAAAACATAGTAATATGAGCTTCAGGGTCACTAGTTCCATTATACTTCTCAAACTCTGGCATTTTGAACTAGTGAGGGAGTACCAAATCCGGAACCAAGCTCAATTCTTTAGCATCAAACCCCTTGTAGCTCTCAACACCTTCCATTGCCCAAAGTTTTTCCTCGAGCCATTTGTACTTTTCCTCTAACTGTTTTGGCAACTCATCTTTCACTTTTTCTTTTCCAGCTATTTCATCGAAGTAAGGAATATCAGAATTAACAAGGTTGTCTTCGGGGTTAGAGCCTGATCCAGCCTGAAAATTCATTGGCGTTGCAGCATCGGCCTGAGACTGCTGAGGCTTAATGGTGACAGAGGATTTGCGCGGATCTATCTCAACTTACTGAGGGGTAAAGCCTGGATGATAGACAGGTCCCTCACTATCTCCTTCTTCAACATTAAGAACAAAGCTTTTTCTTTTATCAACTCCTCCAGTCAACAACTGAGTCAACTTAGCTATCATATTCCCCTGAGATTCCATCATTTTTTGTTGAATCTTCTCAAGCTGCTCATTCATTTGTTGTTGAATCTGATCTTGCATTTCTTTTTGGAACTGTTATAGCTTTTGGTCCATGTCTTTAGTTTTTGATCGAGTACCTTAGCAGTGTTTGGCGAGTTGGTTGGTTTCCAGATTAACTGAAGAATGATTTTAATCGATTAGGCTCTTTTAATATTTTTTTAAATGCATATGAAGCAATGCAATGCATGAATGCAAAAAAAAACGTTGATTCTGATTCAATTACATTTAGAAAACTTTATTAAAAGGCAAATTTCTTTACATAAAGCAGATGCATGTACGGCCTCGCCCTTATATTCCAAGAGACAACATCGATCTTTTTCTTCATCCGCCCGTTTAAGATAAATCCCGTAAATTTCCAATAGATGCCACTGCTAGCTCCCTTTTCCTTGATCCTGGTCACGATCCATCATTTACCTATCCTCGTAATGTTCATTAGCTTCTTTAAGGGAATTGGAACGTCGAAAGCTTTTAGACAATCATCTTAAATCCTCGGGCCACGAAGTAAAGTCACAAACTTCTTCATTACCCTTCTTTTGTTGTGTTTCTTGGAATATATTCGAGCAGTCGTATTTCTTCCACTTTATTAAGAAAATATTTTTCTATGATAAGCTTTCTATCTAGTAAGTGAATATGAACTGACGCCTTTTATAATGAAATGAAATGCCATGTCATGCAATCAAAATAAAACACTAAAAGTTAGTATCATAGAATATAATCAAGAAATAATAAAACACCTAATAGGATGTCTACTAGGGTTCAGTGTAGCTCTACCTAGGGTGGATTCCTAAGGTTCATTATATGAGGTTTGGCTTCTAGAGCAAGGGTACCCGAACTAGCAAATTCCTCAATCCTCACCCATTATAGGCTCATATGGACCGAGTTCAGTTCAGGGGAATACATTTCCCTATGGCTGCACGGAGATGAAAATCTCACGAAGACGTAAGTACGGATGTATCCCGGAAGTGGTCCACTACCCTGCACGGAGGTGAAAACCTCACGAAGGACTAGTTTCTTGCTCCCACTTAAAAGGGTAAAATTATTCAACTCATGTAATGTGTAATGCAAACAATACTTAAATCCATTAGGCAAGAAATAATGAATGCAACAGGATACCATGAATTTAAAAAAAAAAAATTCTCGACGATAAGACAAGAATTAATCAACTTTATGGCTCGACTCTCTTATAAAAAAAATCCCCAGCGGAGTCGCCAAGCTGTCGAAACCATTTTTTATTTTGGAAAAAAACAAAAATTAGTTGTCGACTTAAAAAAATGAAAATTGGGAGTCGCCACCAATCTTTTATTGAGGTGTGATTGGATCACCTAAAAAATAGCTTTGGTCTAGGAGTTTTAGAAAAATGGATCCGGGAGTCAGTTACGTATGAGGAAGGATTAGCACCCTCGTAACGCCCAAAATTGGTACCTAGTTAATTAATTAGTGTCTTAATGTCGAAAATTTGAAAATATGATCCTTAATAAAAACTTAAAAAAATTACTTATTAAGACTCTTATCATTTCGGAGAAAGAAAATGTCACGCCCAATGCGTTAGAGCACGACATTCTAATTCCTCAAAAATGAATTAGTCCAAAATACTCGTGTAATAAAATTTAAAAGAATATTCATTTGTTTAAGATCTATAAAGAAATCGCAGCCCAATACGTTAGGGCACAATTTCTCAAAATCCTAAACTTGGAATATTTCCATTGTTATTATTATTTTTTAAAAATCTTTGTCTCGAGAAATCAATACGTCACATCCAATACATTAGGACACAACATATTAAATTCCTGACAACAAGCTTTTCATTTTATTTTTTTGATTTATGAGCAATTCTCGATTGTTAGATTTAACGAAGAAAATTGGAACCCAATACGTTAGGGCTCAATTTCCTTAAAAATCATAAATACGAGTATTATCTCAATTTTGAAAACTTTCTATTTTTAAACTCGAGTGAAAAAAATGATGTAATGTTATATTGAATGCGTGTATAAAATGTCGCAATAACAAATAACAATAATAAATACGACAATTGTATGGAAATAATATAAATAGATAAATAAATAAATAAAAATAAATCAATGACATGCAAAGTCTCTAATAAATGAGCAAAATAAAAAAAAAAACATTCTTTTGAATATAAATAAAAACACAAATGAATAAGCAAGTGATGGAAATAAACGAACTTAAAAAAATAAATAACAAATATAAGGTGTGTATGTAAGATATACATTGAAATTATGAAAAAAAATATAAAATTTATATAAAAAATAAATTTATGTATAATACATTCATGAGAATAAAGAAAAATATATATATAGAAATTATAAAATATGTATGGAAAGTATAATATATAGACATACATATATATATAAGTTAATAAATATATAGATCATAAAGATAATGATTACATATATATATATATAGAAATTATAAAATATGTATAGAAAGTATAATACATATATACGTACATATATATATAAGTTAATAAATATATAGATCATAAAGATAATGATTACATATATAAACTTAACAAAGGAAAAAAATATTTTGAAATTAATTCTAAAAAAAGGACTAAATTTAAACTGTGATAAAAATTTAGGGCAAATTCGTAAATAATTGAAGTCTCAAGGACCATATTGAACGCGCAAAGAATGCAGAGGGGCTGGAAAAGAAATTGTCCCTTCTCCTCTAAAACGGCACCGTTCAAAGAGGACTAAATTGAAATTGAAAATAAATTAAAGGGCGAATTTTAAAAATAAAGAAAAACTCAATTGCAAAAACATTAAAAGGCGGAGGGACTAAAAGCGAGATTTGCCCCTCCACTCAAAAACGCGCGGATCCTAGGTTGGGTCGGGTCGGTTTCGGGTCAACCCATGCCCAAAACGGCGTCGTTTTAGTTGGCTATTTAAGCAAAAAATCTTTCAAAAAAAATCATTTCTTTCATTCTTTTCTAAAAAAAATCCAAAAAAAGCTCTCAACCCCTCAGCTCTCCGGCCTAGGTCCATGCACCAGCCGATCGTCAGCTACCGCTCCGGCCGCTGATCTCCAGCGACGGCACCGCCGTCTGCGGTGATCGAAAAAGGGGAGAATCTCAGATCCGGTCTTTCTGAAGCCCCTAAACGTAAATCCGGGCTCAAAACCCTCAAAAGATTAGTAGAAACGCCTCAAAAGTCCAAGAAATCTTTCGGTTTCCTGCCGTCTTTCCTCAGAGATGGCTTCCTCGGCCGTTCACGGCAATTTGGGCTCAAAACACAGGTTATTTCTTTCATTTTCTTATTTATTTTAGTAAAATAAAAATATAAACAAAAAAATAGTAAACAAAAGTAAGCAAAAAAATGTAGACCTTTGGATCGATTTTCTACTTTTTCGGTATTTGATTTCTCTATTTTTGGTTGTGAAAGTAATTGTTTTCTGTAATTGATTTCGAATTCCGATCCTCATTATAGTACATTTAGTGGCTTTATATAGTCGAAATAAGAATAAAAAATCAAGAAGTGTATCTTTTTTATCCTATTTGATCTACAAATCTTTGATTTCTTTCCTTTTTGCTGTTTGTTTCTTGCAAGTGAGGATCGCGCGAGGCTCGTGGCTGCGGCACTGTTGAAACCCTAGGGTTTCTGAGTGTCATCTGGGGGTTAATTTTTTTGGCCTCTATTTGGTTTGGATTTGGGCCCTATCGGCCCGTTGTAGTTTGGGCTTTTTAGACCCGGGCCAAAATAGGGTGTTAAGTGACAGTCAAACAAAGAGTGAGTTTTCAAAACTCAGTGTGTAACATATCATACTAAAAAATCAATTAGACATATATAAATATCAGAAACAGAGCTTATCAAAACATAACAAATGCAGATATATAATCCTACCCTCATCCGATACACACCATCTCCGACCAACCCAACACATCATATAGGGTACTATATACCCATCCAACCCTACACACCGCTTAGTGTCGGTATGACACTTCTCAAAATAGTTGCAACTGAGCTGCCAGTTTATTAGGCGATTTATCGCCGTTTACAGTAATATGTGTGGCTAAGCCACCAAATACGACAGGTTATTAAGCTGCCTACACTTCCTCCATATAACAAATCTCATCCAAGATGCAAATGCAGAACTAACAGATATCAGATATGTTAACGATGTACATGCTTATAATAACAGATACATAACATATATAACATTTTCCAGATTATACATAGCATATTTCAGATTTTACTGATCTTATATAATTTCAATCATGCGTAATTATCTCAAATTTATGCTAACAGATGGTCAGAATTCGTGTTTTATAACTTAATTAATAACATATCGATCCTACGGAAGCCCTACGATCAATCCAAACGATGTTTACGACCTAATTAAGCCCACACGGCCTAATAGGCCCAGACTGTGTGTCTCACAAGGCTTAGCACACGACTTGTCACATGGCCGTGTGGCATCAATAGTGCAGTTTTTCGGCTTTCGTCATCTGCTATTTTTCGATTTTCTCGTTAAACACCTTGACTAATTTCGATGCGAATCCAAAGACGAATTCTCCAGTACCTAAAATGACCATTCACACGAATTAATTAACTTAGTTTAACAAAACCCAAGCGCTAAGTCATATTCCAACAACAACACTTAAACTTTAACATAGAGAATTCGACCACAACCACTGACAAATACAAACACTTATCCTCAAGAACATCACCCCACGACAATTAGCTCGCTAGAGGAACACCAAACGACTCACGATTTTCCCCTAATCGATCATAAAAACGATTAAATACAATCAACAACTACTTCCATCACAAGGAATAAAGAAACCCAACTTACACATCAACTAATCGTAATAATAATTTCACCAGCCCTGAAAACTTACCAAATCAAAATAGAAAAAATGGAATTGGAAGCAAAGGAGATCACGAGCAAAGCATAATTTCCAAATAGCAACAAAAAGAGCCAAAGTTGAACTTGAATTTTGTTTAAAAGATAGCAAAATGACGGCAGGGAAACAAAAACAACAGAAAAATCAAAATGAGAGAAAAAAAAAAAACAAAACAAATAAAAAGGGAGAAAGAGACGTGAAAGTATGGTGAGAGATATTAGAGAGATTTTTTTTGTTAGGGAATAAAATTAAAATTAAAACCAACTCTCCCCACTAACAACTTATCACATTTAGAATTCAACTACAACCCCAACACCTCCATATAGACGCACAAACAAAGGAATCAAAAAATAGGGGCTCAAACATATGACCATAAGATAAGTTAACACCTTACCACTAAACTAACAAGTTCATTCTATTATAGATTGAACAAAAATAACCCTTAAGCTGAACAAACAAAGATAAGCTTAGGGGCCAAAAATAATTGAATTTTCCTGAAGTTTAAATTTTTTCAATTTAGTCCTTTATAAATTTACACTATGGCCCTCCCAAAAATATAAGTAACCCCTCCACAAGGTTTAAGATTTTTACAATTTTTCCCTTTGTATATACATTATAGCCCTCCTAAAATATAAGTAGGCCTCTCCAATAATTTTATAGGATTAAAAATAATATTAAAAAATTTATTCTTGATAAAAAAAAAAGAAAAAAATATTCTTGAAGAGGCTAAATTATCGATGATGACTTTTGAATGATATTTTTGTTAAATAATAATAATTTAATGTTTATTTAATAGTTTACTTAACATAATAATAAAAGAAAAGATGAAGAGACTTTTATCATCTTTCTTCTTTATATTGGTGCTTAGCCAGAAAAGAAGAAAAAAAATTTCTTTATCATTTTTCCTCCAAATTTGAAGTATAAGGTATGTTTTTCTTCAAACTTTTCATAGATTTTGAATATTTGAAACTTGTTTTACATATATGTACCAATAGTTTTTTTTTGTTTTGTTTTGTTTTATCAAGTATATTAAAAGTTGTCATTAAAGGATATTGATGGAACTTGGCAGCTTATAAAATTAAGTTAAATGTGTTTGTTTTTGGATGGAAAATGATTAGGAGATGGTTTCTAACTTGTTAGAAGTGTAAAAATGAAATAAAAAATAGTTAGATAATATTATAGTAAGTTTCGACCAAAGTGAAGGGAGAAAGAAAACCTTGGTCACTTTGTTTAAAATAATGTCAAATGATAGCTTAGCAGTGAGTATTCGTGTGAAAATGGAATAAAAAATGGTTAACCGAGTCAAATGATAGTCATTTTGTCTTAATTGTTGGAATACTGCTTCTTTTAAATATATTTTTTATATGTTTAAATCGATTGTTATGTTGGAATACTGCTTCTTTTGGATTGATTGTTTATATGTTTAAATTGACTGTTATAGCACTTCTAATTTTAAGTTGGTCTTCTAAGATAATATCCTGACTCCGCCATGGTGAATTAAATGTTTATGGAAGTGGCTGTTATTGCTGGTTTTAAAACAGCCCTCATGTCTGCAAACTGCATGTCAAATTTGTGCAGGTGAAGTACTCGCAGCGCATGCGTGCATGGAAATATTCCCAGCAGCTCAAAGCGGTGACTTGACACTGCCACAAAATGCATGCATGCATGTACTAAATTAAAATTTTCAGTCTCTAATTCTACGAAAATAAATGCAGTTTATGAAGCCAATGCTTCCATGGCCATCCATCGCACCAAGAAAAACCAATTCCATTAACATTAATGCATGCAGCAAAGTCTTGGAATTTCAAACAACGGTGCTGTTCCTGCACCCTCATTTATAATTTGGAAACTCTCAAACTAATGCTACGCCTATCATTAATGACTCGTCTTCTCTCCACGCATTTAAACTCAAATGCTTCTTCTAATGAATCAACCTTAACATAAATCCCTTGAAAAACTACTTTCAAGGCATTTTGTTTTTCTTATATATTAAACTCAGTTTTCTGAATGAGCTTCAAAGCACTAGTACTAAATTCTGACTACTGCACTGCATGCATACTGATGACAAAGCTCAGTTTGCGATATATAAGCTAGCTAGGACCGCAACGTATATACAAGTACTACTGCCACATATTGGGGACCGTATCGGCTTCTTCATTTATGTATATATATAGTTGGTTGAATTTTGGCAGCGATAATGATGGATCAATCCATTACCATTTGACTTTTGAAGTTGCTTCCTCGCCCTTCAAATCTCATTTTAACTACAGTACCCTCACATACTCTTAAATATTAATACAGTATGTAGGGATTAATTTTCGTTTTGCATGGCTTGCAGAGCCCAACCAAAACCCTCTTACAATTTTCTTATATATATAACTAGCATACGTTACTCAATTTTTTAAATGTTATATTTTATTATAATAATTAACTTAAAATAATAATTTTTATTTTAATTATTGAATATATTAAAATATATTAATTTATCAATTCAAATATTATAATAGAAAATTTTTAAATAATAATTAAAACATTTTTAACATATTCAACATACATTATAATTTTATTTTATTTAATTAATATAAAGTAACATTATTTAAAACAATAGTGGACTACAATAATTAACTCTAATATATTAATTAACTTATAATTCAGATGTTTAGAATTTTACTCAAATAATAACTTTATTTTACATCAATAAAATTAACTTAACTTTTTAAAAATAAAATTAGCAAGAACTTTTTTTACATCAAAATATTTTAACTAATAATTTCATTTTAAATTATATTTATCACTAACTTTTTTTTCATATATTTTAAAATTAAGTCAACATTTTTTAACTAATAGTTGTAAATTAAATTACAAAAACTTCTATTATATTATATTGTAAAATGTTAAAAAGATGGATAAACTGCATATTTATACTTTTAATTCTTAGATCTTACTTTTTTTAATCACTACAAAATCAATGTAAATAAATTAATGGTAGTATTAATAAATTTAATAATGATGTTATTCTCACTTATAAGATAAATGTGACATATGTGTCTGTATTATAGTAACAACTCTTTATATTTTGTATCTTTTGTATATACCTCTTTTTGCATTTTTATCATCTCATAATAGAATTACTCACAGTTTAAATAAAATAGAGAGAGAATTAAGATTGAATTTGGATGTAAGATAAAAATTAATTTTGATTTTAATGTATTAAAATTATTGAACTAGTTCTAAATTTTAAATTTAGAAAACATAGAAAAATAAATGAAAAAGTATAGAAAAATTATGATAAAAGAAATGAAGAAGGGAGGAAAACAAAGGGAGAAGCATAAGAGAATGGAAAAAAAAGGAAAGTTAAAAGAATATAAAAGAAAAAAATTAAATTTGTAATGGCCCAATATTGCCCGGCCCAACAGATAATAAAATAAACCAAACCAAAAGTCCACAGTCCAAATACATGGGCCCAACGTGCCCCAAATCCTTTTAACCTAAGCTAGACTAGCCCAAATAACCTTAACCCAAAACCAACTCGGCCCAAATGACCCAACACCAAAAAACCCAAAATTACAATGGCCCGAATGGCCCAATAAGAATTAAAACCCTAAAGCCCAAATTAGCCTAGCCCAAACCCGATTACAATAGAAGGGGAAACCCTAGCATCAGCCCCAACCAGCGCCGCAACCACCAGGCCTTTTCCTCGCACGTGTTGCACCTGCGCGCGTGTAGCTGCTCCACGCCAGCCTCTGCCTTCATACGTGCCCTCCACGTCACCATATGGCCCCCGTACCCGTACCTGCAATGCAACAAACACCTACAACACACAAAGCGACAGAGGACGAACGAACGAAAAAAGAGAAATAGTAGCAAAAAAAGAAAAAGAAAATAGGAGAAAAACGAAATACATTTTTTGTAATTTTCATTTTACTTTCGGCTATATAAAGCCATTTTTCAACATTTGTAAAAGGGGAAAAAACGCACATTGGAAATACAAAAAAATCAAGAAATCAGTTTGAGGAAGGTGATTTTGAGTTTTTTTTTTCTTCTCTCGTTTTTTGGTTTTCCAGATTCTTTGATTTCTTTTTTCTTTTATTTACTGTTTAAGAAAAAGAAAAAGAGGACGGGCAAGGGGTTTACCTGATCTTCGTTTGCTCCGTCGCAATCGGAGTCGGACGAGGGTTGAAGGTCCCCTCAACAGTCGATTTACAGATGTGGCGTAGAGGGTCTGTTCATTTTAGGTTTTTTTCTTTCTTAAAAAATGGCGAATAGTCTACTTAGATTAGGGTTTGTTTCAGTTTTTATATAGCTAGAAACGACGTCATTTGAGGCCGAGTTTGGTGGCCTCAAAACGGCGTCGTATGAAGCTGGTATTCGCGCGGTGACCCGACCCGAGGGAAGGATCCGCGCATTTTGTTCAATGGGTTTTTTGCGCAATGAGTCCCTTCGCATTGGCTTTCATTTCGACTCAGTTTCCTTTCAATTCTTTTTAAATTGTTATCGCACTTTTATTTTAATTTCATTTAGATCCTAGGCTAGACGGCGTCGTTTCGCTAATAAGATTTGAATTCCTGAATTGGCGTGTTAAATTGCTATAATGGTCCCTTTAATTTTAAGCCTATTTCAATTCGGATGTTTATCTATTTATTTCAAATCTAACCTTAGAATTTTGTTTAAATTCACAATAGCTCCATTTTATTAAATTAATCGGTTTATTATTATTAATTTCATTTGATGTTATTATAATTATTAGCTTTTTTTATATCAACCAAACTAATTTTACTATAAATTTTCTTATTATATAATATTATTTTGTGTATTCATTATTTAATTTTATAAATATTTATATATATATTTTTTATACACTATCCTAGCATAATTTATACATATTTTTTTGTTCATCTACGTATATATGTCTAATTAATTTCAAATTTTTTTCATAATGATATCTCATTTTTTTTATATATGTTTATGTAATATTGTTTTCTTAGTATGCGTATGTATGTATATAATAATATATTAGCAATTTTAAATGATAAATTTTTTATGCATGGAGGCTTTATTCCTTTTAAAGTTACTCTTTTATTTTACTTTTTTTTATATACTATTATTTACAGTAGATTTTATTTTTTTTATTTTTTTATAAATCAAAATGCAGGCATTAATTTTAAGTTATTCACTTTTATATTTTTTTAATAAATTTTCCATTAAAACTCATTTAAACCCTTTATTTGTTTTTTCATTATCAAATTGTATCAAATCTTCATATTATTTATTGTTATTATTTTTTTCATTATCTTGAAGCATTTTTCTGAAATTGGTTATTAATTTATAGGGTACTTAATTATTGATATTGATATTTGTATGATATGACTAAAATAATTATTGTTATTTGCATTTATCTTTTATTAGTTTGTCACTTCTTAGTGTATGTTTGGGTTGTTATTTATCCTTTTCGTTATGTATTGTTATTTAATCATGTTTCATTTGTAAGAAATTTTTTAAAAGCACAACAAATCATTCTATTTCATAATTTTCAAAAAAAGTCTGGTTCTCAAAGTTCTCAAGTAATTGTGCCCTAACTTACTGGGCTTCAATTCTTCTCGATGAATTTAAATAGCCAAATGCTTATTTTGTTAAAACCGTATAATTTCAAAATAAAACTTTGTAGATTTCAAGATGTTGGATCCTAACTTACTGGATATGACATTTAGTTAATAAGGGCAATGTTTGATGTTTTGAAATTTCGAAAAATTGAACCCTAACTTACTAGATTCTAATTTCTCGTTTGACTTAAATGACCGAACAACCTCTTCAAAATTCATTTCAAAATTTGAAAATACTTAATTTTGACGATTGAATCGTTGCACTCTAACTCACTGAGTGTAGCAATTTATTTCTTCAAAATGAGTGCATCTTGTTATTCAATTTGGTTTATTCAAATTTGAACTTTAAAAGGATCGTATTTTAGAATCATTTCAAAATTTCGACATTAAGACATTAAACAATCAATTCGGTACCAATTTTGGGTGTCACGAGGGTGCTAACCCTTCCTCGTGCGTAACCGACTCCCGAACCAGTTTTTTTAAAATTCGCAGACCAAAAATTATTTTAATGGTGAACCGGTCACACCTTAATAAAAGATCGGTGGCGACTCCCATTTTATTTCAAAAGTCGATCCCCATTTTTCAATTTAAAAAAAATGGTTTCGACAAAATTGCTCAAAATAAAAAATATAGGGATTGATTGTAGAATTTAACCTAAAATTTTCGTTTAAAATGATGATTTAACATGCCACGTCAGTTTACCATTATACCGTTAACAACAATTAATGACTTAGTAATTAAAATGTTATAATATGATAACATAAGTGATTAAAACGTAACATTTCAAACATAAGTGACTAAAACCTGAGACAAAAAAAATGACTATTTTAATAATTTACCCTAAAATTATTGAACTAACTCTAAATTTTAAATTTAAAGTTAAAACATTAAATTCAAAATTTTCAGAAACTATTTTTAACATTTTACATTTTTTTATTTTTTCTAATTTAAAACCAAATAATAATATTATTTATTAAAAAGAAAATTTAAATTGTATCAAATTTATTCAAATTAAAGTTTATAAATTATATTCAAAATCAACTTATCTTTTTGGAATGAGATTATCATAATATATATTTTTTATATAGTTTATTTTCATAAGTCAAACAACTGATTAAAATTATTAAATAATCTAATTGTGTTATAAAAAATATGAAATGAATTGCAAATAAATTAAAAAAAACTTCAACTTCATAAAAAAATTAAAATAAAAGTACATTTAGACAAATAAAAAATCCAGCTTCCTAACAAATTAAAATAGAATGTAATTTAAAATTAAATACTAATAATATTAAATATATATATTTTATTTTATTTTATTTTATTTTTTAGTATAATTTATCAGTCTTGTCATCATTTTCTATCTTGATAATCTATCATCTTCGATCAATTCTGATGTATTAATTATTGAAAATTTATAAAATTATAAAAAAATAATAGTAATTAGAAAAATAACATAAACAAAAATTAAAATGACTAAGAATGTACAGTTATAAAGTGAAATATTCATACTAGAATGATAGAAAAAGTAAAAAAAAAAGTGAGTTTAAAATAAATTTAATATAATATGTATAGCAAATGTGTGATAAAAGAATAGAATAATTGGTATTAATATATGATTCTAGCATTATCACTGTTAGTGTAAATATGTATTAATATCTTATTCTAGCATGGTTCTAGTATTTAAATCTGATTCTAACATGCAAATTAGGTTATAATATAGGATTTTTGTCTAGTTTATTTTCATGTATAATTTTTAAGTACTAGTATAAATATTTAGCACTTGTACAGCAATAGGCACACAAAAATTCATTCCTCTTTCTTTTTCTTTAATAATTAATTAACATATTCAATTGTGTAGTTCAAACTAATAAAAATTCTTTAAAAAAATAAAAATATTGATGGGTGCCGAATCCAAAAAAGAAAAAAAAAACAAAGGAAGTCCTATACCTCAAATAAAATTTAAATTTGTAGTTAAAGGAGAGGGTCTATTAGACAGATCATATTGAATTAATCAATTTTATGATTTCTTATTTAATTTTTTATTGAATTAATCAATTTTTAGTGAATTTTTTTATTTACATTTGAATAATGGTAAGAAAGAATAATTATTTGACATTTTTATAATTATAAAAAAATATAATTATTTAAGCATGTTTAATTAACGAAATGTAATTATATTTTAATTTTTTATTTTATGTTTGGTACTAAGAATCATAATTATACATCTATATAATTTTAGATCTAAGAAAATGTAACATATAAAATACGATTAAATATAAAACTAACCTACCATTTGAATTATTGATTATTAACCTAGCGAAATTTCACTAATTTTTCAATTATTCATAGCTCTTTCTCAATATTTAAATAGAAGGACAAAAGCGTGTCTGTACGCTCAAACCTATGTCCTCTTGCACTAACAATAATGTCAATATTAACCAAATTAATACTCAACCTAAAACTTTATTTATATTTTCTTTTGGCAATGAAAAAGAAATTACAAATCAAAGCCTATAGAGGTAAACCCAAATCCCCAAACTAGGATATTTCAAAAATACAAAGACCCTAATTTTCCAAGTGAGCCAACTTGGCCAACTTATCGGCTTCCTGGTTATCTTCTTTAGGAATGTGACAAAAATTCCAATGACGAAGCTGATACAAAAGCTTAAGAATTCTTTTGATCATAGCTGAATTAGACCCTCCAGTAAGACTTTCCTTGATGGTCGTAACCGCTTTCAAGCTATCTATTTGGATCAACACATTATCTAAATCTTGATCAATTAGGATGTTTAATCCATCCAATATATCTCACAGTTCAGCCTCGAATACTGAGTAACTTCCCTGGAACCTATTAAAGCTAGTAATCCACTCCCCAATATTTATGTTTCTCACAACTCCTCCTGCTGTTGCTGAACCATCCTCAAGTCTAACGAATCCATCTGTATTCAAATATAACCCACTTCCAAACGAATTAGAATAAAGGATACTGATTATAGAAATTACCTAAACATATTACACATGAATAATTTAATTACAACTCGAATGACTAAACTCACACAAAATGAAAATAAAGTATGGCATTGTCTTTTCTTTCTTTTTTTTCTTTATTGAAAATGAAGTATGTCATTATCTATTTGTCAACACATTAAAAACAATTCAATCAAGGTCCTATTAAACAAAACTGGACTCAATCATTTGGACCAAAATGCTTGAATAACGCCTGCTTATGCTTACCAGTGTTTCTTTGAAGTGTATTTATATAATTTCATAATTCCATCTCTTCCCAATCAAGTTATCAACTTGTGTCGTCTAGTGCTCGACAGAATTAATTGTATATGTAGAAAAGCTTAATCATTATGAACAATCATTGATTATATATATATAAGCTAATTGGAAACAAATGAAAAAAAACCCTCTTTTACGTGTCCAAATTATTCTTATATAATGAGATTTATTTTATTTTTCATTCAACCCTATTTTGATTTCATGGTAACTTTTAGAATGAGCATGACACCTCTCATATCTATCAGTGGGCAATAAACCGGGGGTTTTTTGTTATATTTATCTACCCAAGTTGCTTCCAATTTTAATTTATGCGAGTTTAACTTTATATTCATTTTCTTTTTAAAAATTTTATAGATTTTAATCATATTCTTTTTGACATAATATTTAATATTACTCATAGTCTCTCCACAACTCATAAATAGGAGAATAATATGCTTTAATGCACTCAAATCCACGTCCTACTGCATTAGCAATAATGCCCATGCCAATCGAGTTAAGATTCAATCGATCACTTTATATTCATTTTTATACTTGCAATGATATTTTCTTACTATTAACTCATGAAGTTGTAAGTTAGTAATTTATTTATCCAATTAAAAAAATATAATTGTGTAATTATAATGATATTTTTAATTTTTAATAAAAATTATTAGTAAAGTTTATGTTACAATATTGGTGTAATCATTATTTTTCGATGATAGTCTGGACGGAGTTATTCAAGTTGATGGGCTTAGACTTGAATTTTTCCACTAGCATGCATCCGCAAATCGATGGGCAAACCGAACGAGTGAATGCATTGTTGGAGACATACCTTCGCATTGTGAGTGCGACACAGAAGGACTAGTCAAAGTTGTTGGATGTGGTCCAATTTTATTATAATTTGCAGCAAAGTGGGGCCACAAATCAAAGTCCGTTTGAGATAGTGATGGGCCAACAGTCACTCACACCCAACACTATTGCAACCCGTTATGGAGGACCAAATTCAATAACTTATAAATTTGCAAAGGAGTGGCATGAATAGAATGATTTAACTAGAGTTTGCCTACACAAAGAGAGTAAGCACAACAAGAAATGGGCTGGTCAGAGTCGTAAGGATGTGGAATTTCAGGTTGATGATTCTATCCTTACAAAATTACACATGATATTGTGTCACAATGGCTTGCACAAGGGGCTTGTGCGACGGTGTGAGGGACCTTTCCGAGTGGTGAAAAGAGTAGGCAAAGTGGGCTACAAACTTGAGTTGCCAGCAAAACGTAAGGTTCATCTAGTGTTCCATGTCAGTATGCTTAAACCATTCCATAAGGATCCAAATCGAAATGAGTCCAAACGAGCACCAATGGGGGTAAAGGTCTCCTATGATTGCGAAGTTGAAAGCATCATGGCGAACTGTGTGATTAGACGGAAGTACTATGGGCCGAGGCATAAGTACTTAGTACGATGGAAGGGACTTCCCAATAGTTAAGTATGTATGGAACCTGTCGAGGCCCTATGGCAGTTCTTAGACAAGATAGACCAGTTCAACTTAGAGGATGCAGCAAGGGCGTCGCTAGAACAGATAGAGGAGAATGTCATGGGTTGCGCATAGGAGCCCGCAACCATGGCACATTTGAATGATCTATCATGTTCAAGGGAGGTCATTTGGCTCAATCAGACTCCCCCGTGGTTTGGAGAGATTGAAAGCCCATCCACAAAGCTTGGTAAATATGGAACGTAATCTTCGAAGATATGCAATCTTATATATGATATGTAATCTTAGAATATATGATTCTGTAATCTTAGAGATTTGATTTTGTAGATAGCTTTTAATCTTAGTCGTTGATGTACTTTGATCTGTACCATTGAAATTGGGGAGGATCAACTATAAATAGAGGCCTCTCCCCACATTGTAAATCACTCTAGCTTTGAGTAATAGAATTCTTGAGAGCATTCACTCAAACTTTCTCTCTTGTGTTCCTAGCTTTTCTGTGGCTTTGTTCTTATACTTCAAGTTCATTCATCTTTGATTTACTTCCACTTGCGTTGGTGCCTTGGAGGAATTCTAGTTGAATCTTCAATTGTTGGGAGTTAGGCTAACTCTGGTGTTTTTGAAGCAAAGAATTTGCCTAAGATCGCATGGATTGTGAGACTAAAGTTCTAGCCCCGTGACATATTCATGGTGATGCTTACGCAATTCAATTTATTAATTTATGTTTACAAAGTTTGGTCTAGTGAAACATTTATCACAAATCTTAGTATAAGTTATGATTTAAATTTAATCAATCTTTAAACTGTTTTAGCTTCACTTCCATATATTCATAATGAATATTCTCACAAAATAAAACTTTCCACTTAAAAGTTTATTATCAACGGTTAAAATAGTACCGAAATTAAAACTGAACTAAATGAAACGAAATCGATTGAAGGATTGTACTACAAATATTAATGAGATGAATTGGATCAATATCCATACTTTACTTTTTTGTTTTGTATATAATTGATAAGATAAATCTCAAATGTATATATGAACTTTGATCCGATGTGCAATTTGGCGCATGAACTATGATTTAGTGCAATTATACACATGGAACTTTGATTGTGGTTCAAATATATACATGAGACTTTAATTTTGATTCAATTGCATACATTTAAAGGAATATATCGTTTTATTTTTATATTAAATATATATTTATTTATAGTACAATGTGTATACTTCAAATGATACTATATCTATAGTTGTGTTAGGAATTTGTAAAAATAGAATTAAATTAATATTTCATGTATAAAATCACACAAAATCAAAATTCATGTATAACATTACATATTAATCCAAAATTCATGTTTAATTTTGAAATTCTTGTTTAATTTTGAAATTCTTCCTTATATATGGTATTTGCACTAAAAATGTTTATCCCAATCAACCAAATTTGTGAACTCTTTCAGCTCTATCTCCAAGGTCCATAGAGCCTTCATTATATAAAATTTAATAACATATATCAATAATGTTTTGAAGTATCAGTCTTGATCTTTTTTTATACAATGACTAGAATTATTCATAATTTCTTCCCAACTCTTAAATAGAAAGATAATCGCATTTCAATACGTTTAAACCCATATACTCTTGAATTATAAACAATATAGATGCCAATCACAAAAATAGTGAAATTAATTTCAATAGTAACCGAACAGGGAATTGGTGAAGTAACAATAAAATAAATTAAAAAATATTAGCTAGTACTTACGCTGTATTTTGGACAAATAAGTAACATTGAACAGCCCTTGCTTTAAGGTTAAGAGAGTGAAACCTTAGGCAACAAGGCAGTTGAAATAATTTAATATGAGCAAACTCGCGACCAATCAATTATATATGCTTGTTCATGTACACACGGAAAGACACGAGTAAATACCCCAATCAGGCACTCCATCCAAATATAATTATAAAATTATAATTAGACAAAAAAACCTAACGCTAAATACAATATATGAAGCAATCAGTGCCAATTTTTTAATTTGAAATATATATCGTATGGGATACTTCGTTTTTCTTGATTGATGCATGTAAAACGAAGTGTTGTCCCTCACGTGTTTTGTTCTTATATATATATATGGGTGAATTAGTCTATACTTGAGATAAAGCTGAATCCTAATATTCTCTAAACATGGCTCTGAGATGGTTTCTGCATTCAGCATGTCATGTTCTGGGGTACCTACATGAGTCTGATGACATGCAGTACTGCAAGAACATGGCAAGTGAACAAAGTGGAGGAGTGACTCAGAGCTCAAAGGTGTCCTCCAACGCTGAGCTGACGGTGGTTAAAGCGAAAATGCATCCGGGTTCGGGGTTTCAGATGCCGCTGCACTATCCTCGTTACGCGAAAGCGGATTACGAGAAAATGGAGGAGTGGAAAGTGGACATGCTTCTCAGGGAATATGGACTAAGTTTGGAGGGCAACCTCAGCCTTGATATGAGAGCATATGCAATGGGCACATTCTTGTGGCCTCATCAGTATTGATCCATCTTCTAATCATCATCGTGCCTTAATCAAGCTGCTAGCTAATATCATATGCATACAGTTAATATATAATTAAATATAGTACATGTATATGGTGTGTGGTACGTTGTAGTAAGATGGTTGGAATCTAGTTTTGTTTAATGGAGTCCCTAATAAGGTTTCTCGAGTTCTCTATAGTTTTCAGCGTAATTAATTCGGGTGGTCTCTCACACTGTCGCACAGATGAACTAGTTAAATATCATTACAAGACAATTAATGTTAATCCAGCCTTGTGATATTTGTATTTTTATCATGCATGCCAGCTGGTTTTAGAATCTTCGACCATACACACATATGAAAACATGTTTTATAAGAATGTCCAATTAAAACATCAAGATACACCATGGTAGTGGATATGCATGTACCCATAAGTGGGCATTTGGTAGAGCCTAGAAGCTTCATTGAAAGAAAGCGTATCCATTTACACTTATATAATTACACCATTTTTTTCTACTACTGTTGATGCCTTTTTGCATGTCACACGCTGGTGCCATAACTTTGGTACAATAAATATGCCTATTTTTGGAATTTCATCATTGCCATACCAAATCTAGGAGTAGTATAAAAAAGAGAGACCCTTCTTATTCACTCCAAAAAAAATATAAAAAAATCGACCCAAATTAAACGTAACTGTTCAATTCTCCTAAAGTATCATTATGGATGAAAGGGAGGAGCATGCGGAAAAGAAGGTTGAAGCTGTAGGCAAATACCACTTCCTTAGAAACACATTGCAGATTGTTGTATGGGTTTCTTTTTTATCGATTTTCCTTTGCCATTCTTCAGGCATGGCCTACTCTTTGTTTCCTCATTCCTTCAATGTTTATTTCTCCACTTTCCTTTTCTCCTTCTTCACCCACACAGTTGAGAGGAAGTACATGTTCATCATTTGCAACGGAATACTAGCATTCGTCGCCAAAAGCTCCGTGTGTAGCCGCTCAGAGTCTGATAATAATGGCTCCCTGGCCTTGCAGATATCCACCCCACCAACCCAAACGAAACCTTCAGTCACCGATGATGTGGGTGCTGCTGAATATGACCAACATGTACCTCTGGACGTAGCTGAAGCAGAAGAAACAGAAGATGCTTATGAAAATGAAGCTGAAGAGCAAGCAGAACATGAAACCGAGTCTTTGGTTAAAGAAGAAGAAGAAAGTGAAGGTTCAGTGATAGTGGAAGATGCGGATGGTGAGGGATACAAAGAAAGAGAAAAAGGGTGGTGGGGGAAACAAGAAGAGCGAGTAGGAGGTGTAGGAGCAAAGGAAGAGTTGCCAATAAGCATGAGCACGGAGGAGTTGAACAGAAAAATTGAAGAGTTCATAAGGAAAATGAAAGAAGAAATCAGGATTGAAGCCCAACAACAAATGGTTCCATCTAATTAAATATTTATAAAGCAAGTCATATAATAAAAATATATATTGTAAATCCTCTTATTACGTTGCATATGTAGTTTCCCAGACTTTATGGTGTCCTTCTCCATGCAAATTGATGTTCTATTTAGAGCTTGTTTCCATTTCTCTCTCGCTCTCTATTTTCTTTCTTTTTGCTTCTGATGGCATTGCACCAATACTGCAAATTGTGAAGTTCACAAAGCTAAATAATTATTATCTATATATCTCTTTTCCCTAGTTAGACGAGAATCATTAAAGTTGAAGAAACAGAAGAAGGTCCAGAACTGTATGTTAGAAAGATAAATACTCAAGCATTGCGGAGCTTAGTGGAAAATGCTAGAATGGACTAGCCAGGAGATGTACCTTGCTTCCTATTTCGACACGTCATACTAATAAGTTTATTTAATACTATTATAATCAATACTGTTAAAAATTCTGTTACTAATCTGACATATTAACCCAACCTCATGCATTATTTTTTAACTTTTGACTAAAGGTAAGACTTTTCTGCCCAAAACTTTTTTTTTTTGGTCGTTTCTCTTCTCTCGCTTTTGTTTCTTTTGGTGTGGTGGGTCCGGTGGTGCAGTAGGTGGAAATAATAGTGGGTCTAATGAGCTATTTCCGATTTGGAGCCGAGCGGGTTAGCGGGAGAGTCGATGACTCCCAACCACATGAGAGCAAAGTAAAGCACGGATATGAAGAGAAGTAGGGGAGAGGACGAAAGCGACATCTTTTCCGAACAGAGGGTAGCGTTTTTCGAGACTGTAAGCAAGGGAACGGACCTGAGAAACGAATTGAGAGTAAGTCAGCGTTTGGCCGGTGGTTGCATTGACGGCGAAAGGGGTGGCGCCGCTGGTAGAAATGGAAGAGAAGATGGAGAGACAATATTCCGCGACGGAAAGAGGCTGATCAGCTAGCGGGAGAGGGACGGGTGCCTTAAGCTACTGTAAATTTTGGTTTCGTAATAGAATCCGGCGTTTCAACGGCCGGGATTTCTCTCCGCCATGGAAATGGAGAATGAAGTGAAGCTGGTTGGTAATTCAGAAATTGTTTGAAATTAAATTAAATTACGTCTCAAATTTGGTTTTGGCTAGCCTTTGTTTAGTTAAATTATATTTAAGTTGTTTTCGGTGGTCAAAAAGCGAAAAAAAAAAGTGTTTTGGGTTAATTATGAAAAAGTCTTTAATTTTAGTTAAAAGTAAAAACAAAATACCACATCAACTATCTATCTCATAACTAATTTGGATAATTATTTTAATTAAAATAATTACATTGAAAAAAAATGATTGAAATAGAACAAAATGATGATTTACTTAAATAATTTAATAATAAATATTGAATAAACAGGTGACAGAAGTAATTAAATAATATTTTTTATAATAATTAATTACTTTAATTCCATGAATTTTTGCAATATAAACAAATTTGTCATATTCTTAAACCTGTAAGTCTTTTATATAGAGAGACAGATAAAGAGCAGTTATTATTTTTACAATTGCAAGACAACATATTTGAATTACTACAAGATTATATAACACAAATCACATATAAATTAGATTAAAAAATTTAGTAAGATTTAAGTAAAAATAAATTTAAAGAAACGTTATATATGATTTATACAAAATAATATTTAAAACATTTCAACATTATCGATAATAAAAGTATCATAGAGACTTTGTATTAGGAATTATATTATATTTTGTCTATTTTATTAAAAATGAATAAATTAGTCTCTGTACATTAAATCATAGAATAAATTGATCATTTTTGTTAAAAATTTCATCCATTTGTATTGTCAAAAACTGACATGGCTGACGGGATAATCAGATTATGATACTTGATGTGCCACATGTATCTCATGTTGATATATAAGGAACAAATTTTTTAGTGATAACAAAAAATATATATAAATACTAAAAATATTTCTGTCATAGATATTGTTAGAAATGACAACAAATTTGATATTGTCTGAGGAGATAATAACTTCAGCACAAAGGAAGAAAGTTGATAAGATGATGAGAGAATTGTAATATCACAGAATGAAACCAAAAGAAGACATCGTTCAACACCTTATTACCGTAAATCAAAAGATGCAAGAAGTGTTATGGAAGGGTCATGAACTGATTAGAAAGAATAAAGTGCAATACTTAACCCTTAGAGGGACATTAATAGAACGAGAATATCAAATCATTTTAGACCAACTTTGGAAGACATTGGTACCATGAACCTATTGGAATCTAGTTATATACTTCATGAAGTTTATAATCTCTTATGGAGCAAGGAAAATAGCGAGACAAAGTGTAGGTTCATGAAAGTTGACTGGGAAGCAAAATGTGTTTGACATACCATGGATGGATAAATTAGTTGTTAAGAAATTACCAAGCGAATTTCTAAATTCAATACCCGTTATAAAGATTGAAGAGGAAGAAGATCCTGAGGAATTTCCAAATTGGATTGTAGAAGATGAATTTGAAGAGAATTCAGAATTTAATATAGAGAATTTCCTAGAGGAAGATACAAGATCGGAGATGGAAGAAAACATAGAACTGAATTTAAGTGATTAAATGTAAAGATAAATGTTGTTCATGTACAAAATCAGAACTGAAAAAGTCTGAGCTTATAAATGAAAAAAATTACATACTGATATGATTTTGGTCTCTTTTTATTCATTAAATTTTTTATGTAAGTATTTTTATGATGTTCGAAATTGTTTTGAGAATTTTTGTTTATTTTTTAACAAATTGAGTATTGAAAATGGATAATCAATTTTTCGTATGCGTTTATTTCGATGGAATAATATTGACAACAACCGTTGGATGTATATTTAAATGTCGCCAACAAATAGCAATGAGATTTAATAGAAATGTCTCGTTCAATTATATGAAGGAAATGATTAGCGCAAAAATTGTTAGACATTGTGGGAGAAGGACTTCGAAACTTTTCTACAAGTTTCCAGTTTGGACAGATCTCATCAAATTCACCGAAATGGAACTTGTAGATGATGAAGACATGGAGACAATGATCGCTATTTATTGTGGGAATCAGAGTGACCAAAATGCACTGATTTAGTTATTTGCTGAGTTAGCTAGTGTAGAGCCAACTAAAGATCTCACTGCATTAGGTAAAGAACATGGAGCTCAAGAACCGTGTATGGTGGCTCCAATATCATTAGTTAATAGTGAATCAACTATACGCAGGATCGATATCGATCTTAATGTTGCACCCGATATTGATGTGATTGGTGATGATGGATACGATAGTAGTGATCCTTATGATCATGAGGTCGATAGTGATAGTGATTCCGATGTGGACGAGGTCCCCGATGATACTAAAGACGAAGACGTGAATGACGATGGAAACATTAACGCGTCTTCAATCAGGAACCAGATTTGACGTATTGTGATACACAATAATCCTGGGCCACACATGTCACTCATAGACTCCGACACGGCACACGTAGCCGAGTTCCTAGAGTACCCTAAAATACTACCTGCTTACCGGCTGGCCGTAGATTTTGATCCTGAAGAGTTGTTCGTAAGCCAGAGATTTGAAAGTAAAGAAGAGTGCGTATTTGCTATTAAGCGATTTAATATAAATATATCAGTGGACTACAAAGTCTTAGTGTCTAAATCGACATTATATATTGGGGAGTGTTGGAAGTCGACGAAAGGCTGCAATTAGCAGGTACGAACTGTATTTATTCAAAAGTCGCTGATGTGAGAGATACTAAAATTTGTTGGGCCTCACACATGCACATTAACACATATGACAGAAGATCATCGAAAACTTGATTTCAAAACCATCTGTACATGTATCATGCCAATCGTGAAGGACATGCCGACCGTTAAAGTTTTGGTACTGATTGCCAAAATACAGGCACGATTCTAGTATTGAGTATTATACCGAAAGGTGTGGATAGCTAAATAGATGACAATGAAGCAATTGTACGGGGATTTCGATGTGTCGTACAATGAGTTATAGGGATGGATAGTTGCTATGTGAGAGTACGTACCGAGGACTATCATGGAGTTACACGACCTTATTACGGCCCGGATGACCAACTATAACCGGAAAAAAAAATTTCCATCGGATGTTTTAGATGTTTGATCTATGTGTGCATGCATTTCCCCACTGCAAGCCGTTTTTGCAAGTAGATGAGACCTAGCTATACGGAAAATATACAGATTCTACTTCTTACGGTTGCTCAAAATGGAAACAAAAACGTGCTCCTAATAGAATTTTCCACTGTAGATAAATAGAACATGGAATCGTGAGAATTCTTCCTTACCAACCTGCGGAGGTATGTTATTAGCAACGATAATATTTGCATCATCTCCAATAGAGGGAGATGATTAATTGCCGCCATTAGGCGTTCCGGTGTGCCATAGAGATCCGTTTACTGCATCCGGCACATCGCGGCTAACTTCCATCGAGATTATAAGAAAGCAGGCTGGCAAAGAAAAGTTGTGAGAATAAGTAAAGGATAACCTTATCTTTTCAATATAAGTTTTAATGTTTTAGGGCAATAGTGTAACTTATCTTTTCTTAATACATATACAGCGCACGAGCTAGAGCCACACATTTTTCGCCAAAGAATGACTCGACTTGAAGTGACATGAAGGGTCAAACGAACACATCTTTCCGACAGTGGTTGGTTACCATGGAGCCGTGGTAATGGGCTCAAAGTTTTGACGAGGGCTTTCGCTATGATCATATGACCACAAAATTGGTGAAAAGGATCAATTCTGTGCTGTTGAAAACATGACATCTTCCGGTTTCATCTGTCTTCTCGGCTACATTCTATAGGTTGGCTACCTTGATGCCAAGAATGGGTCAGCAACAAATAAATCAGATGGAGGCAGGACATGTGTTTGTTGAAGATGTCAGGGATGCAATGGTTACAAACCGTCGGATGGCGAGGTTGATAAATGTAGAAGTATATTCATGACGTCTTGAAACGTTTCGAGTTATAGAGACCATCGGTCGTCGACCCAGTATACCACCTAGGTCCTATGGAGTTGATCTCTGAAACAAACAGTGCGATTGTAGGAGGTTCCAAACACTTCATTATCGATGTGGGCATGTCGTGACAGCGTGTGCTAAAGTTTCGCTCAATTTTAAACAATTTGTTGATGATGTGTATACCCTCGAGCGCACGTTGCATGTCTGGGAGAATGAGTTCCCTGTCCTGCCTGACCTGTCTACATGAGAGGTGCCTCCGACGACTTTCGAGCTTGTCCCAGTAATAGGGTTGTGTAGAAATATAAAAGGTTGTCCGCAATTATCCAAAATCCATAATAAAATGGATATTAGGCAGAAATCCTACTGTAAGCGTTATGGATTATGCAGATTAACTGGTCATAATCGGAGTAAATGCCCACAACGAAACTACCATATTGGACAATCATCATGATCGGGTAGGAATTGAGCTTATGTAATCCAATGTACCTAATTTATATTACAAAGTTTGTTCCAAGTTTTAATGTTGTAATGTATTTAATTTATATTACAAAACTAATATTACAAAGTTTGTTTCAAGTTTTAATGTTGTAATGTATTTAATTTATATTACAAAATTTATATTACAAAGTTTGTTCCAAGTTTTAATGTTGTAATGTATTTAATTTATATTACAAAGTTTGTTCCAAGTTTTAATGTTGTAATGTTGTAATGTTGTAATGTTGTAATATTGCAATTATTCTAATTTATGACCATAAAGTTTGTTCCAAGTTTTAATGTTGCAATTAATCTAATTAAATAAATACAAAGATTGTCTTTTTCTTGATTTATATTTTTTTAAAAACTTTGTAATATTTAAATTGCAAGAAACCCCTAAAATTGATGGTTTGATGGTGTAGTCCTAGATGTATATTTCTTCGGGGGTTGACGTTCACGATGTGAGTGATCGCACCGATCATCATCCTCTTCAGTTGCAGGTGGGGGTGTATGAAATAAAAAAAAAATCATATACCCCGAACACCATTGATGAATGTCGAAACCATCTTTTGAAATTTTGAAAAATGGGGATCGACTTTTAAAAATGAAAAATAGGAGTCGCCACCAATCTTTTATTAAGGTGTGATCGGTTCACCGTTAAAAATAAGTTTTAAGTCTGTGAGATTTGAGAAAATAGGTACAGGAGTCGGTTACGTACGAGGAAGGGTTAGCACCCTCATAACGCCCAAAATTAGTACCGAATTGATTGTTTAATGTCTTAATGTCGAAACTTTGAAAAGATTTTAAAATACGATCCTTTGAAAAGAAAATTTGAGTAAAATGAATTGGACGATGAGATTCACTTATTTCAAAGAAATAGATCGTCACACTTATTAAGTTAGAGTGCAACATTTTAAATCCTCAAAATTAAATTTATCTCTCGACTTTTAAAACATATGCATTTTGAGAAGGATATCTGATTATTTGGGTCAAATGAGACGATCGAAACCAGTAAGTTAGGGTTCGATTTCACAAAATTCCTAAATTTCGAACATTTCCTTTATTTTTAAAATCCTCGTCTCGAGAAAATAATATGTCATATCCAATGCGTTAGGACACAACGTGTCAAATTCCCGAGAATGGGTTTTTACTGTGTTTTGGTTAAAGAATAATCTCGATTATTTGGATTCGGCGAGGAAAATTAGAACCCAATACGTTAGGGCTCAATTCTTTCGAAGCTTTCAAATGCCGAACTTTGCTTTATCTTGAAAACTTTCGATTAAAACGATTTTAATATTTTGAGGAATCATAATTTTTAAAACAGATGTAGTGTGATTGAATGGTGACGTATAACGCAATAAGATAATTTGTGAGTTACAATACATACAAGTGAACGATGAATCAATCAAATAATATGAACAAGCAATGTAAGAACAATAATCTTGTATCATATTGGCAATCGAAAGGTAATGAATTAAAAGCTAATTTCCAAAAAGGACCCTACATGAAATAATAATATCTGGATAACATTTAAAATAAACACTATATAGGAAGAAAATCAAAATGAGTGATGCGTGTAAAAAAATGTATGTATTAAGAAAAATGAGGTTAATAATAATATATAATAATATATGTAAAAGAGTTGATGTAAACAAAATATATTAAAATAGGTAAAATATAATAACATAATTTTTAGAAGAAAATTATATGAAAATAAGACAAAAATGAAATCTCTAATTTATAACAAGAATAATTTAATATCAAACGTGTACATATATACAAAGTATGGTATCGTAAAAGAGTATTATTATATAAATCTTTTAAAATGTAGAAATATATTTAAATGAATTAAAAATATAATGTAAAGTAAAAATCGTTAAAGGTATACTATATTTAGGGGCTAATGTATAAAAGCAACATGAAAAATATATTATATAAAAAAAGAACATATAATAGTAATATATAAAAATGATTAAAATAATAATACCCAGTAGGGTAAAGCTATGCGCATGAAAATAAAATAAAATAAATGGTACAAATAATAATAGAACTAGTAAATAAGTAAGTAAGTAAGTAAGTAAGTAAGTAATAATAATAATAATAATAATAAAAGGCTAATAATAAAAATATTAATAAACTAATATTAAACAAATCAATAGAAAACAAATAAAAAGGATTAAATTAAAATCAAAACAGAACCGGAAGGGGAAGGGGAAAACGAAAAAAAATCAAAATGGAGGGGGAAATCGTGACGCGCGAATAATATGAGGACCGAATGGGAAATATTTCCTTCCCCCAAAACGTAGCGTCTTAATATGGATTAAAATGAAACAAAAATAAAATGAGAGATTAAATTTAAAAAAAGATAAAAGGATTGGGTTGAAGTGCACTTGACAAACGGAGGGACTGTGCGAGCAAATAGACCATCAAACAAAAGGCGCGGATCCTTCCCCGGGTCGGGTCACCGTGCGGGTTGCTGGGGTTAGTCGGCCAATACGTCACCATTTAAGGGCCACTAGAACAGGCCCTAAACGGTGTCATTTTACACGCTATAAAAGGGCACCCCCGAAAACCCTAAAATCAGTCTGTTGAAATCAGACACCAGCCTCTACCCCTCTGCGCCGCTCTGTGGATCGACTGCTCAGGGGACCTCTACCTCGTCTGACCCCAATTGCGACGGAACGAACGGAGACTAGGAGCCCTCGAACCTCACTTCAACTCCGATGACTGCGGAGAGAGAAAGGATTCGGCTACCAGGTAATCTTTATACTCTCTAATATCTTTCTATCCTTTTTTATCTTTTATCGAACGAGAAGAATAATCGAACACAGAAAAGAAAGATTAAAAGACGAAAACAAAAGAAGCAAAGTAAAAGTTTTTAATCACCTTAAGTATTCTAAATCTTTTTTATTTTCAATTTCAAAATCTCCGTCTGTGTCCCCTTTACAAAATTTTTCAATGGCTTTATATAGCCAAAAAGAAAATACAAAAAATCCTTATTTTTGTTTTTCTTTTTTCTCTCTGCTATTACAATTTTTTCATTTTTTCCTAATTTTTGCTAGTATTTGCTGTCGCTTTCTGCTCTTCTTTGTTGCGTTTTGTCTGCCTCTGTTTGTTGCAGGTATGGTGCGGGTGTTACGGTGTGCGTGGCAGATGCAGAAGGTACGGAGGCACAAGTGAGGGGAGCGGTTCGAAGGCGCGGTTTGTGCTAGGGTAGAGCCTGGTTGCGGCGCTGGGGTTTCTGAGTGCTGCTTGGTATTGGGTCGTCGGGTTAAGGTTAGCCAATGGGCTTGATTTTACAATGGACTGTGGATTTTTGTTTACTTTGGTTTAATTTTATTGGTTTATGGGCCGGGCAAAAATGGGCTCTTACAATGAACTTGACTCGGGAGGAGTGCTGTACTGTGATGGATATGACCCAGGAAGAGTGGAGTAATGTGGTGGATACAGGCCAGGAACAGTGTTGTATTGCGATGGTACTGGATTGAAGATATCAAACCCAAAATGATATCCGTGTCTTGACAAGCCCGGGAAATATTCATTGACCTGCAACTTTAGATGATAAGAACTATCCCCGGGAATGTGTATACAACCGCTCGGGATCGGGCTTGGGCTCTAGGTCTGGCTCGACCTTTTCTCGTACTAGAGTACCATTGTATGTGCTCTAATGATGGTTGCAAATCAAAAGAAATATCCATCTGAGGTCTCCGCGCCATCCAATTATCCCACACTGCAATATATTTATGATGCACAACCCCCCAATTATTTCCATGTTTTTCTCTCTTGTTAATCTCGTGAATCTTCCCCAATTGCATTGGCGGAGCCGGGATATACTGGATGCAACCAAACTGTCACAATACTCAATCCCCGTTATTCCACTCGACTGTCTGGAAAGTGATAATTGGTGCGTTAATGTACCACAGGTGAGAATGAATGTGGGCAAACGAGGGTATAACAGCCGCAATTTTTGGTCTCCGATACGGCATCCAGATAAATTGCACGATTAATAACATGGTTAAAATTTAACACGGTTCGAGTAAGGTATACAAAGTAATTACATGTCACGAATATTGGAATTACTTACCCCTTCCCTGGCATGTTGTTCAATCATCAAACGATATATCGAGACAATATATGACCTCCCGATACCCGAATTAGTACTCCATCTACGAAAACAAATTACATGTTAGAATAGTAACGTTAGAATAATATCATTTGAAAAAAAAATGTCAATTAATTGCTATAACAAGTTAAATTTTATCACATGTTCACCAGTGGAAATACGTATGCTTGGCGCCTAATCGATGCTAAGAATGACATCCGATAAAGAGCTCATGACTGCAGCAATATGAGGTATCCGCCTATGTCTACGGCATCAGGCTTTGTCGTCCAACAAAGCTCACGATACAATATAGCCAGAACTGCGGAACCCCAACTGTACGAGTGAACATTCTGCAAATCAGTTAATAGGGGTAAATACATCAAATGAACCCTGTTTTTGTTTGCATCCGGCATCAGTACACCCCCTATAATATGCATAATGTATGCTTGAGTTGCGCACATCACCTCCTGCTCAGTGGCATTAATTGATAAATGTTCAAAATTGACTTTCAGCCATGAAAATCTCAAACCAAAAAATTTGGACTCAGCATTGTTGGGCGACAATCTTAATAGACTATAACAAAGGGCAGTCGGCCCAGCTATCGTACTTATGCCCGTTATAGCACTCCCGTCGATTGGGAGCCCAAGTTGCAATGCAACATCCTCCAGAGTGCACTCCCCACAAGGCAAATGAAAAGTGTGGGTCTCCGGGCACTAATGCTAGACCAATGTGGATATTAAATCATACTACAAATCAAACATCCAGAACAATGTTGCTGACCTGATTCCGGCTAACTCCAAGTATGGCATCAGTCATTCATCCGGGGGATATCCTAAATCATTCACCCAACCCTTCAATGAGCGGTACATGCCCTGACACTATTAAATTACAGAAAATAGTTATTATAATATAATTTATTTTCGTAAATGACGTAGAACTTTCTTTAAGGGAACCTGTGATTAAAAAATAACAATATATTGCCATATTATTAACTGTGTTTGATATATGGTCATCGTTCTTAATCAATGAACCCATTGCGATACCTGCAATTTCAAAACAAATTTCGATAATTAATTTCTAAGGTTGATGCATTTTAAATATTTATCAAAGTACCTAAATTTTATATATTGCTTTTAATTACAAATAATACCAAACAGTTTTGTCCACATCATATTTTTTTGCTATACTACATTAACAAAATAAATATATCTTTTAAATTCCAACTCAAACTCCAACTCAATGGTCCCATTCACAAATTCCATCTCAATGGTTTATTCTTTTACCTACATAAAAAACAAAAAAAATTATATTAAAATAATAAAAATAACATGCCAATAAAAAATATAACAAAAATATAATATAAACTATGTCAACATAATAAATACGAATATTTTTATTATTATTTTAAAATGATAATAAGTAAAATGTATTGGTTTAAAATATAATATATATAATAATATGCCAACTTAATTATTGTCATTTTTTGCATAGAAGGATTCAAAAGAAATTTCATTTATAATATTTATAAAATAAAATATAAAATAAAATTTTAAAACATAAACTCTTATTCCCAATTATAAAATCTTAAAAAATTAGAGCATGTAAACTATTATTCTTAATTTATCTCATAAATTCCAACTCAATGGTCTCATTCACAAATTCCATATCAATGGTCTCATCTTTTACCTACATAAAAAATAAAAAATTTATATTAAAATAATCAAATTAATATGCCAAATAAATTACATAAAAAAATAAATCTAATCAGCTTAAAACACACATAACAAATAAATTACATAAAAAAAATAAAACATTCTTCATACATAACATAAATAGGCTTTTTTACTTCAATAAACATGAAAAATAACTTATGAATGAATGAAAATATAAAATAAATACAAACATACCTTAATAATTCTTTTTAACCAAATAATACCTTACAAAAATAAAATTAAAAATTAAATCTGAATTAAATCAACAATAACAACAAAAACGAATTAACATTTATTTATAACAAAAAAAATTACTAAATAAAAAAATTACTTTTTATGATTTTTTTAAACACCAAATCTTCCCTAAACAACAATCTCTCATTTCCTTTTCTATTTATTTTTTTCCTTCTCTGTTTTTCTTTCTTTTTCCCCTTCCCGCTCTCTCCTCCTCCTCCATCTTCTCTTCTTCAAATTTCTTCTCTCTTCCGGCAAAAAATGAGACATTGGGGACCTTATACTGGTCCCTAAAAACACAACTCACATGCATGCCATCTGACCCGTCCCATCGCTGACAAGCCGTAGGTGTGTCGCCTCTCCAGTAGGTATGACTAGTCGGTGCCACCTGTTAAATGGCCTTGACCAGTGCTGCTCAGTTGTCCTGTCCCATCTATGACAAGGGGTCGACAGTGGGTTTGGGAAGGTAGGGTTTTGTTCGTATACGGGTCGTATTTGACCCGCATTTCTTTAGGTGCAGCCTATTTAGTTGCCATTACCATTTTTTTATTATTTTTTCAGTCAAATGTGTCAGTATTTTAGGGTGGTGCCGCCTATGCACCACCCTCCACTTGTTTGGATGTACCATTTTGGTACATAATTTATTTAACATACCATTTAATTAATTTTTTTATAATATATAGGTAAAAAACCCAAAGCTTGATATTTAAAAAAAAGGAAAAATTCTTCTATTAGTCCCTATATTTTATATAAGTGATCTAATCATTGTACTTTAATTTGATATTTTTAATCTTTGTATTTTTAGAATTTTCAAATTTCAGTCCTCAAAAAACAATAATTGTTAAATTAATTAAGTTAAGCTCTAGTATAATTTCCAAGTTGCACCAAACATATTATCATATATGTAATGCATTGTAAGTTTATCATTTCCACATATTACACACTAAAAATATAGTTAATGGATTAACGATTGTCATTTGTGTCAAAATTGAAATTTTAAAATTTGAAATATATAGGGACTTCAAATGTTTCAATTGAAAAATATGGACCAAATATATAACTCACTACACAAAAACAAGCTTTTAGCGGCACTTTTAGCGGCGTTTGGAGCAAAAACGCTGCTAAAGAGTGAGCATTAGCGGCGTTTAAGTAAAAGCGCCGCTAAAGAGTGAGCATTAGTGGCGTTTAAGGAAAAGCGCCGCTAAAGAGTGAGCATTAGCAGCGTTTATAAAAAACGCCGCAAATAATACACCCAGACGGTGCCGTTCTGTGGCCTTTGGGGGGGAAATAGTGGCGTTTATTGTAAAGCGCCGCTAAAGAGTGAACATTAGCAGCGTTTATAAAAAACGCCGGAAATAATACTCCCAAACGGTGCCATTTTGTGGCCTTTGGGGGGGAGGACTTAGTGGCGTTTATTGTAAAGCGCCGCTAAAGACTGAACATTAGCAGCGTTTATAAAAAACGCCACAAATAATACACCCAAACGGTGTCGTTTTGTGGCCTTTGGGGGGGACTTAGTGGCGTTTATTGTAAAGCGCCGCTAAAGAGTGAACATTAGCAGCGTTTATAAAAAACGCCGCAAATAATACACCCAGACGGTGCCATTTTGTGGCCTTTGGGGGAGAATTGGTGGCGTTTATTGTAAAGCGCCGCTAAAGAGTGAACATTAGCAGCGTTTATGAAAAACGCCGCAAATAATACACCCAGACGGTGCCGTTTTGTGGCCTTTAGGGGGGACCTAGTGGCGTTTATTGTAAAGCGCCGCTAAAAGAGTGAACATTAGCAGCGTTTATAAAAAACGCCGCAAATAATACACCCAGACGGTGCCGTTTTGTGTCCTTTGGGGGGGCATTAGTGGCGTTTTTTGTAAAGCGCCGCTAATCTAGGTGTTTTAGCGGCGTTTTTGTTTATGCGCCGCAAAAAAATTATCTTAATTGAACTATTATTTATATTATTTGAATCAAATTAAACATATTTCTAATAGAATATTTAAAATCTTCAATAAAAAATAACAGGTATAAATAATTTGAAATAAAACACATGGAAAAATTAAAATAGTATTATTTAAAATAATTTTAAAGTTTTTGTTGGGTACATTACTGATTGTTTTTTAATTTATATATTAAAAATTTGAAATTATTATCGTAATTAAAAGAGATAGTAAGTATTAATTTAAATTTAAAATATTGAATTAAGCGTATCACTATAGTTAATATAGGGTTTTAGGTTTTAGGGGTATATATATATGATATTATTAATTTAAGATTTTAAGTCGGTTTAGGGGTTACTATTTTAAGGTTATTATTATAATTGATCAGGAGTATATATATATAATATTGGATTTAGGGATATGGTGTAAGGGCTGAGATATAATGTTTAGGGGTTAGGGTTGGGGTTAGCACTTAGGGGTTAATAGGAGTTGATTAAGGATTTAGGGTTTAGCTAGGGTTTAGATTAATTAGTATTGCCAAATTATATTTTAAAAATGTTCTTATATATATAATTGTAAAAGAGGTAATAATAAATTTGTTTAGGATTTTTCGGTTCGGTATATGATTTGGTTTCGGTATATTATTAATTTAAATACTAATTTGAATAGTAATGCTCAAATAATTCATGAATAACACTTAAATATATACTTAAATAATTTTGTGAATTTGAATTGAAAGAATGATGAAATTGAAATTGAATTGAAAAACGAAGCTTAGATTTGAAAATATGACTATTTAGGTTTTAGGGACTAAATTGAATAAAATGGAAAATGTTAGGGAACTTCTCAAAAGTGGAATGAGCTGAGTTATACCTATAACAGGATGATATAAGACAATTTTGTAAAAAAAAATCCGGTGTTTACTTCAAATAAATGAGGAAAATAACGATTTGAAAGTTTCAAAATTCAATTTTAAACCGAAAAAATCAAAATTAAGGGGCAAAAGAGGATCTTTTTCGATGAAAACTTCGGCAAACTGCCTTTGGCTGTTTGCCGGCGCGTAGATCTCGAAAATTTTTTAGAAATCAAAAAAAAATCGCCTCAATCGGACAACCGAGCCAAAAGTTATGGCCTTTCAAAGTTTTCCAAGCTAAAAACACAAACTGTTCATGCCACGTCAGCAAACTTTATACAAAAAGTTTTTAGTATTAATTATTGTTTAATCAATTATAACTATTTTATGATATTTATTAAAGATTTAGGGATTATTTTGGATGGCCATACTATTTTAAGGATTAGGGGGTACAAATTTAGGGTTTGGGATATAAGAGTTAGCTAGGGGTTTAGGGGTTATAAGTTGCGATCTAGGGGTTAAAGATTTAGGGTTTAGGGGTCAAATAAGGATTTTAGGTTAGTTTAGATTAATTTATTTAAATAATATTTTAAAAAATCAATCTAAAGTACCAATTGATATATTTAAATATTATTTTAAATAGAATTCATAAATAAGTTAAAAAATATATTGATATATATTATATGGGTGGTTATATATTTAGGTATAATTATTTATTTTGGAAATATATATATATAGGACCAAATACATAAGAAATGAAATAAAAAAACAAAAAAATTCAAAACGGCGCCGTTTTCGAATGAATAGTTAAACTTTTGGTGGCGTTTTTAGGAAAACGCCACAAATAATGCAATTCCAGACCACGAAAACGGTGTCGCTTCTGTTCACAGCTGTAATATTTAGTGGCGTTTTTAGGAAAACGCCACAAAAAATGCAATTCCAGACCACGAAAACGGTGTCGTTTCTGTTCACAGCTGTAATATTTAGTGGCGTTTTTACCAAAAACGCCACAAAACGGTGTTAATATAATCGCTAAACGACGCTGTTTCCGAAACAAATTTTTAACTTAGAAAAATTTTAGAATAATTTATTGAAAACGTCAACGTTTGGCTTAAAATAGATTAAGTATACGTGGCGGTTTTTACTAAACGCCACGAAAAATGCAATTTCAGACTAAGAAAACGGCGCCGTTTCTGTTAAAAGGTTTAATTTTTGTGGCGTTTGGTCTATAAACGCCGCAAAGGTGTTTTAAATTTTTTTCTCAACGGTGCCGTTTCTGCAGATGGCTTTTAACTTAGCATTTTTACTCACTCGTCGACAAAGACATAAAGAAAAGGCAAGTGAAAACGCCGATTGGGAAGGGGAAAAAACCTAAGAAAATATTCTAAGGAAGAAAGGGGAGGAGAAATCAGAAATCATCAAAGAGGAAGCAACGATTGCGCCATTCTTGACAGTAGTTGCAGAATATCTGGTTAAAAGGTATGCGTTTAATCCTTCTGAAGAACATCATCTTGATTTGGGGTTTTGGGTGCATTGTGTTTTTCGAATTTGGGGCTTAGAACCAAAAATTAGATTTTGGGGTTTGCGGTTTAGGTTAAAATTGGAGTAGTATGCTGTGTTAATTGATATAATTTGAAGTTTGATCGAGGAAAAAAATCCTCAACGTAAGGGAACTGTTTGTTTTTCGTCTGGACGAATAACGACGAAAGGGGAGTGTATAATATATAGTAAAAAGTTTTGAAATGAAAGGCATTTTTCTAGATGGGTCCGGCAGTCAAACCTAGGTTTTAATTTGAGTGAAGCTGAAAGGAAAAACCCTAAATGCTTGAACCAGGAACCTAATTCAAAACCCTAGTGAGAGAAATCTCATCAAATTTTCCCTACCAAGCTTGTAATTAAGAAATCAAAGTTGTATTTAGTTAAAAAAATCTAATTGCTTATCACCAAAACATTCACTTGGGTGTTCAAATTAGCCTAAAAGGAAATTTGATATCTATAACATCTGTTTGAAGCAAGAGATTTTTCCATATTCAACCAAATTCACATGAATTGGGGCGAAGCCTGATTGTTCGCTTTTTTGTCCACTGTTTTTATTGTTCCGTTTTAATTCTTCTGTAAAAAGAAATTAGGGTTTCCTGTGGAAATTCAGAAACGTTACAAATTGAGAAATAGCTGACAATTATAGAATTTAATAAGCAAGCTCCATTTCTACTAATAATTAATTTCACATGAAAATATTTCAAGTTTACAACTTCACTAAAACATGAAGACTGTGCAAAAGATCACATAAGAAAGAACATCTTACAGAATCCATCTTGCGGGCCTTCCATCTTTGAAGTATATATTAGGCATAAAAATAACCCCCTTTTCCTTCTTCTTTCTGTAAGTGATCATTCTTCTTATTTCGTGTGCTTTATAAAGAATATATCCACAACTTTTGTACATTGAGAAACTTCTTTATTATAAGTATTTAATATAGAATATATAGTGATATATACACTAGGGATCATGACCTAATCGAAGCCTGTTGTTTCTCCATTACAGCGATTTTTGGAGAAGCATAAAAGGGTAAGTACAGCCTTTCTGGTCATGGTAGTATTTGGGTAACTAATGGGTAAATAAATTTGAATATCTCAAACTATGGGTAACTAATGGGTAACTAATGTATTATCATCTTTATGGCTGTGGATTCTAGAGTTTAATCTGGGTTCCTTTTAAACTATTGTGGCAACTAGGACAATAAGCAAAACTGTTTTATATGTCAGTATATATGATTGTGGATGGTGCTGGTGAGCTTGAGAATACATTCCCTTTAATAGCTCTGCTAATATTTTGCATATGGACTAGACAAGAGATACTAGTTTTATACTAATTCTTTCCTGTTTATTTGGAACTAACTTACTTATGTTTTCCTTTTTATTTTTATTTTTTGCAGTAGTTTGCTTCGAAGTCCAGGAAATTGAGGTATTTATTCCTATGTTTCCCACCTCGGTTTTCTTAAAAAAACACCTCCAAATGTTTAAATTTTGGATTTTGTTAATTTAATTATTATTTTTGAGTTTTAAAAGGGAGTTTTAATTAAGAATTTTTTTTACGCTGTGGGTATTGGTTTTATTTATCATTTTTTATTTATATGTTGCTAGCTCAATTTGCATGTTACTTTGCCAAATTTTCCCATAACTGCAAGGTATAAACTATGATTGTAATTCTTGTACGTATTTGGCACCCAAGCAAAAACAATTACGCAAATGATTAAAATTCTTAAATCATTTTATATATTTGAGTAAGTGAATAAATTATGGGCAAATAGTGGATTTTAACTTAAAGTGAACAAATTATCGATTTTCAAGGATCTTGTCAATTAATAAATTATCGACGTTAGTTCTCATTTATGCGATTGAATGTTAAATTTATTACTAAAATACATTAATTACTAAAATAAATTACTTACTAAAATTTGTTTAAATTTATTACTAAAATACATTACTTACTAAAATACATTACTTACTAAAATTTGTTTAAATTTATTACTTAAAAATGTTACTTAAATTTATTACTTAAATGATTATAAATAAGATGCATAAAAGTGCTATACTTACATCATACATATCTTACATAATCAAAAGATTGCTATAAATAAACCATTTATTAAAGAGTATACCTTATAATTAATTTTTGTTATCATGTTATCATAAAAGATAAAATAAAATATTAAAAAATATGTGGAATATTAATATTGACTATTAAAATAGCATGTTATTTTATTAAATATTATTAATAATTATAAAAAATATGTGGAATATTAAAATTGACTATTAAAATAAAATGTTATTTTATTAAATATTATTAATAATTATATTAGTAATGTTATTAAATTATATATTATTTTATTAAATAATACATAATAACTTACAACTTACACAATACATTTAACTTACAACTTACATAATACATTTAACTTACAACTTACATAATACATAATAACTTACAACTTACATAATACATTTAACTTACATAACTTACATAACTTACCATTGTAATTTCTGGTGAAAATCAGACTTCAAGATCTAAGAAATGGACCGGTCTTGGATGAATTTGTCAAGGGTAAGCGACGTTTATCGAAATGGAGTACAGACTTTTCTAAATTTTGCATTTCAATATGCAAGCCAAGAGAACATGATTCTTTGCCCGTGTAAGAAGTGTGTCAACATAAACTGGCATTATCGTGAAGTTGTATACGAGCATCTAATTATTGATGGGTTTGTTCGGGGTTATAAACAATGGTTATTTCATGGAGAATGCCCGCCTAGTACTTCCTCTTCAAGGATGGATGTAACTTATCCTGATACTGCTTACCATCAGTCTGGTAGAGGGGATGACATGAAAGGTATGTTGCGGGATGTATTTAATATGCACAATCATGGTGTCGAATCATTCCCAGCGGACTTTATGGCCTCTGATGATTGTAATATTGGTGGAAATACTTTTATCGAACCGGGAAGTAGTGTACGTCATGAAGAGCTGAATGGAGAAGCGGCGAAGTTCTACGTGCTACTTAATGACATGAACGAAGAACTGTATGAGGGATCAAAATTTTCAAAGATGTCCTTCTGTGTTCGTCTTTTTCAATTAAAGTGTTTGGGAGGGTGGACCGGAAACTCGTTGACAATGCTGTTAGAGTTTTTGAGAGAAATGTTCCCATTTGCAAAAATCCCTCGGTCATGCAAAGATATGAAGAAGATGATAAAAGATTTAGGCCTTGGGTATAACAAAATCCATAGTTGCCCAAATGACTGCATGTTGTATTGGGGCGATCGGAGAAACCAACAGTGCTGTCATGTATGCGGCCACTCTCGTTGGACAAGTAGAAACACAGAAGATGGGAACGACGATGAAAATGATGCACAGTCACAGAAGAAGCCAGCCAAGATTTTACGGTATTTTCCGTTGATACCAAGGCTTCAAAGGCTTTTCATGTCGTTGAAGACAGCGGAGTCAATGACATGGCACCATGATGGATGAACTGTTGATGGATTGCTAAGGCATCCGGCAGATTCTTTAGCTTGGAAATCATTTGACAATAAATTTACAAGCTTCGCAAGCGATCCTAGGAGTGTGAGGCTTGGGCTAGCATCTGATGGATTTAATCCTTTCAAGATCATGAGCACTGCCTACAGTACTTGGCCAGTAGTGCTTGTTCCTTACAATCTGCCTTCGTGGATTTGCATGAAACAATCTTCCCTTATCTTATCTATGATTATCCCTGGAGAGAAAGGGCCCGGGAATGATATCGACATTTATTTGCAGCCACTTATTGAAGAGTTAAAACAATTGTGGGCTGGTGTCGAGACATACGATGTGCTGAGAAAGGAGAACTTTAATTTACGTGCAGCTTTAATGTGGACCATTAATGACTTTCCCGCTTATGCCAATTTATCCGGTTGGAGTACCAAGGGTCGTTATGCGTGTCCTTGTTGTGCTGTACAAACATGTTCGCAATGGTGGTACAATGGGAAGAAGTTCTCTTACATGGGGAATCGTCGGTGGTTACCGAAAAATCATAGATTTAGATTTCAGAGTTCTGTATTTGACGGTACTGAAGAGTTCAGAGAAGCTCCTTCGCAGACCAGTGGCTCTGAAATCTTGTTCATGTTGGAAGATATGAATTTCATTTATAGGAAGATGAACCAACCGCCAAACACGCAAAAAAATATCAGATCCAATGATGAAGCTGATGATGACTCTGATAAAGAGGACGATCCTAATGAGGTGGAGTTGTGGAAAAAAAGAAGTATTTTTTTTGAGTTACCTTATTGGGAGCATCACCTTCTACGACACAATCTTGATGTTATGCACATTGAGAAAAATGTCTGCGAGAACATTGTGGGTACAGTTTTGAATGTCGACGGAAAATCAAAAGACAATCTTCAGAGTTGACTTGATTTAGTCCAAATGGGAATCCGACCTGATCTCCATCCCAATCCACTTCCGAATGGGAAATATTGGTTGCCGCCTTCTATTTTTTCAATGTCGAAGACGGAAAAAGAATTGTTCTGCACGGTGTTGAAGGATATAAAGGTTCCAGATGCGTATGCATCAAATATATCTCGATGTGTTAGTGTTTAAGATCGAAGATTATATTCGCTAAAATCACATGACTATCACATCTTGATGCAAGATTTACTACCAGTGGCTCTACGATGTTGTATGTCCAAGAAGGTGACGTCTTGTATAATTGAACTATCCAACATAATGAAAGCCATTTGTGGCAAAGTTTTGGACATTCAAGAACTTCAGAAGGTACAGGATCAAGCTGCTTTGACTTTATGCAACATGGAGAAAATCTTCCTACCTACCTTCCTTCTTCACCATTATGGTTCACTTGATAATCCATCTCCCGCACGAAGCAATTCTTGGCGGACCCGTTTTCTATCGATGGATGTATCCCATAGAAAGGTGTTAATTAAAATTTTTAAAGTTTTCCTTCATTCACCTCTATGCCTTTAGTTTCAATAATTAAGAAATGTTGTATATTGTGTTTAGGTTTCTATCCAAATTAAAGTCTTACTGCCGCAACAAGCGATATCCAGAAGGATCGATTGCTGAAGGCTACTTGGCAGAAGAATGTATGACCTTCTGCTCAAGATATTTGGAAGATGTTGAAACAAGGTTAAATAGACCAAATAGGAATGCTGGACTCACGGACCATAACTTAGCCGATACTTATTTGTTCCAAAGTTTTGGAGAACCAATCGAAAAAGTTGAAATTATAGAATTAGATCATTTATCGTGGGTACAAGCACATTGATATGTTCTGTTTCACCATGAATTATTGGAACCTTTACGGAAGTAAGTTCTACAAATTTGATAAATATTTATCAAACTAATAACTGTTTATCTTCTAACAAAGATTACATTTTTTTAACACAGTGAGTACAAACAAATATTGAGATCTCGTTTGCGCTCTCGAAGAACACAACATCGAGATATCAATAAGTTGTCTACAGAATCTTTTTATGAATGGTTAAGCCAAACGGTATGCAGTTCGAGCTTCCGCTTACAAATAATAATTTTTTTCTCATAACAAATGAGTTACTCAGTTTACTTTCCATTCAATAGGTTTGGAGTGGGAAGAACGTAAACGACGATGTTAAATGGCTCTCCCAATGTCCAAATCGAGTGGTTAAAAGATATAGTGCGTTCCTCATCAACGGATTCAGATTTCATACAAAATATCGCGAGAGGTTGAGGAGAACGCAAAATTGTGGAATAGGTGTCAATTCTGCAATTACAAGTTATGCTAGTGCTAGGGACAATAATCCTGTCGAGGGAAATGTGGAATATTTTGGACAACTTACTGACATAATTGAGTTGGATTACTACGGCAAATGGAAAGTTGTCTTATTTCGTGGTGATTGGGCCGATGTTAATACAGCTCGTGGAATTAAGCAAGATCTATTTGGTTTTACAATGGTGAACTTTGACCGATTGATTCATACAGGACAACAACTGATAGATGAGCCGTATGTATTCTCATCTCAAGTCAAACAAGTTTTTTACTCAAAAGATCCAACTGATGATGGTTGGTATGTTGTACTCCGTAACATCCCTAGAGACTTGTTTGACATGGGCAGTGGAAGTAGAGATAACATCGACGATAGATCAGTAACTTTGCCCTTTCCAGAACAAAACTTAAATGATAATATCCCTAGTACTAGTGCACAATTTGGATGGGTTCGTCAGGATACCGATGAAGATATTTACGAATAATGATGTAGTAAAATTTTACGATTGTTTAATTATATGTAATATCATAATTTAAATCTTCGTCTTATTATATGTTTCAACTGTTTTATATGTGTTGTTATTGTTGTAATTAGCTATTAAGTTATTAACTATTTTATGTGTATTGTAGATAAAATGACTAGAAGAAAAATTCTAAGGGGAAGCATTGTTCAAAATAATCCAAACTCGACAGAAACAAATAGTACTGAACAATAGGCAGCAGTTGGATCTTCAAATGTTCCGATTACAGCTGAGGATCCTACAGAAGTTCAAAGTAATTTTACATTTAATTTACATGTGTGTTTCTGTTATAGTTGATTTATTTTTCAAATTCTTATATTATAATATACCATTTGTAGCTGAAAATGGTGGGACGCGCAGAGGTCGAGGACGTACGCTACTTAGAGAGTTGTACGAGTTAGATCCAGTCGAGCGTGTCAAAGTTGGACGAAACAGTTTTGGTTAGCCTGTTGGATCAGAAGCTCGACTTTTAGCTGGATACATGGGCATTTTAGCACGAAATCCGAATATGTTACCTATAAACTACGAGTCATGGCATCAAATGCCCGATAGCAACAAAAACCAAGCCCTCGATAATATTAAGGTAACAAAATGTTAATGTTATCTATAATGCTTGGGAAATAGTTTCATTTATATTTACTTTATTAACTTGTGTTTTTTGTTTTTTGCAGGCGAGGTTTGCTTTAGAGGTCTCGGATGCTTATGTAAAGAAGGTATTGGGAAAAAGATGGAGAGACAACAAAAGTACTTTGAAGAAAAATTATTATAAGACAAAAACAACCCTCGATGAGAAATTGCAAAATGTCCCGCCGGGTATTTTGAGGTACCAATGGGAAGATGCAGTTAGATTTTGGCATTCGAATAAAGGCGAGGTCTGACGTCCTTCTAAACTATTGTAATTATTTTGGTTTATAGTATTTTCTATTTACGTACTAAAAAATTTCATAGCGTAGGATCGTGAACAAGTTGGAATAAGCAGCAGGCAGAAACAAAAATTCACCCATACAGCCGGGTCGAGAAGTTTCGCATGTGTAGCTGAGGCGGAGGTATTTTTAAATTTTTTAATATTGTCGAATATGTATAACTTTCTATTAAATAATATTTATACTACTATATTGTAGGAACGGTCGTCCGGTCAAAAAGTTGGACGCCTTCAACTTTTTGAAATTACACATAGGAAGAAAGATGGATCTCCCATGACTCCTGAAGCTGCTGAAATAATGGTACGTTTACTTAATACGATTTGACTTATTTTAGTTATTTATAGTGTTTATTTTCTAATGGTTTAATTCATTGCTTGTAATGCGACTATTGTTATGTTGCATATGTTTTTCAATATATAATATTGCGTTCCTAACTATGTGATATATTTATTAGGAAAAACTAAAGGATAAAAAGGCGGAGTACGAAGCAATTGCTTCTAGTGATAGTTCGGTTCATCTTGAAGATATTGATAACCGGATTATTACTGAAGTTTTGGGTCCTAAAAGGTATGGTCGGGTTCGATTTCAAGGATCTTTTGTTAGCCCAACCCAATATTTTGGATCCAGCTCCCACCAATACATGGCTTCGGGGAGTCAGGCTCAAGCTGAAGTTCAGAGGTTAAAAGACCAGATGGCTCAGATGCAAGCGACTACAATTGAGGTTCAAAGGAAATATGAAGAACTCCAGCTACAACTTAAAGCAGAGGCAGAAGCGAGGGAAGCGGAGGCTGCAGCGAGGGAAGCGGAGGCTGCAGCGAGAGAAGCAGAGCAGAGCAAAAAGTACGACGAACTTCAGCAGCAGCTTCAGATTATGATGAAGATGTTTAAGTCGCAACTTCCGCCTTCATAGTGTATGACATAAATATTTTTATCATTTTAACATTTAACATTTAACATTTTTTGCAAAAACAATATGAATTCATTTTTATTTATTGATATTAATAATATTTTATTCCCTTATGTTGAAATATTATATAAATTTATTGCTATTGGTTGCTTTTGAATTTTTGCTACAGGAGGGCAGAAAAAATGAAAATTTTAATATAAAAAAATCCCCAAAATAGTGGCGTTTTTGTATAAAAGCGCCACTAAAGAACATGGTCTTTAGCGGCGTTTTTTTTACAAACGCCGCGAAAGAACATATTCTTTAGCGGCGTTTTTTTCTAAGCGCCGCTAAAGAACATGGTCTTTAGCGGCGTTTTTGTTTGTAAACGCTGCAAACGTTTGCGACGTTTTCGTTAGCGGCATTTTTTGCGGCGCTTGAAGAAGCGCCGCAAAGATCTTTAGTAGCGTTAAAAAGCGCTGCTAAAGGCCTAAAAAAACGCCGCTAAAAACCTGTTTTGGTTAGTGACTGTACTTAGTAATCGAATTTAACTAAACAGATTTAAATGCTACCGTTTGAATCAAGAGTAAAATTTCAAAATTCAAAATGTACAAGGACTAAAGTTGATCAAATCAAAATATAGAGACTAAATCTACAACTTCTGTAAAGTAAAGGGACTAATAACAGAATTTAACCTTTTAATTTTTTTTTTCGCTTTGTTTCCGATGCTCAACTTTTATCGATTCCCATTTTTTATTATTATTTAACTTACATAATTGATCTTCCTGTAAAATTAATAATTTAATTTCAACATTTTTTTTCCTTGATGGAATGAAAAACTAAGGATGCGCTCTCTGTTTTCTTTTTTTTCTTTTCTATTTTTTAAAAATAGAAAATATGATTGGTAAATGAAAATAGAAATTTGTTAAATAATGAAATAATGAAAACACGTTTGATATGTATTTTTCAAAATAAAAATAAAAATAAATTAATTAATTAAAATGTATTACAATAAAATAAAATATAATTAAATAAAATAGTTTAAAATTTTCAAAAATAAACAGTTATTTCTAAAAGATTCGAACTCAGGTTATTTTAATACATAAAATGAAACTTAAAAAAATCTCTTATTTTCAACTTTTTTCAAAATATTTTATTGAAAACATGAAAACATGTTTTTTTATCTAATTTTAATTTTCTAAAAATTATTTTCAAAATTTATAACCATGTTTCTTCACTATTTTTCATTTCCAAAAAATTGAAAACTACACTCCCTAATTTGTTTACTCTTTTCAAAAATTAAGAATTCAATTTAAACTCTTTTTAACCCTTTATTAAATAAAAATATTACATTTTTGACTTCTCACATAAATTAATACCCTTTTTCAATTTGGCCGAGTGAACCAGTCGATTCAATTTTTTTCATCCATGAGAATTGTTGAGCCTATCTGCTCGCCGGCCCGACAAAGTCTTATTTGACTGTGTCGTATAAGCACCAACGTTCGACGTGGATAGAACTTCATGCAAGGCAGAGAGCTATATGGTAAAGAAAGAAAGAAATGAGATTAGATTAGACACTAATTAAATGTCACATGATTTTGTAAGACCCACCAAAGATTTCACTACAAATTCCAATGAAATTGACAAAAAAAAAAAAGAAAACCTTTTATTAAGTTCAAGTTTTCAACAACATAAAGGAAGGGGGAAAAAAAATCTCTGATCAGACATTTTTGCTAATTTCCTTAAATGGGTTACCCCACCATGACTTCATCAATACACAAGAAAAAAAAAAAAGACTACCAAATCAAGCTGACACAACTTTCCACGTGCCCAAATGCCCATTCTTGTTGCACCCTAGCATCCCCCATGGCAACTATCTGCCACAAGTTGCTTCTAATAATGGGCTTCATCTTTCAAACAAAAGAAACCAAATTTACATTAACTGTAGCTAACTGTAGCCTCTAATAATATTGCCCCAGCTGAGGCCTATATTATATATTTTTGGTTGTTTCACACATTTTTTAAGTGGAACCGAGTCAAACCCTAAGCCAAAAAAAGGAGAAGCTCTCTCTCAATGGCTTGTGGGTCCATACCAAGAGAGGATTTCATGATAATAATGTAAGAGAAGTAATAATTAACTAAGTGCATCGATAGATAGATCTAAAAGGACTAGCTAACTACCCTATCCATGCCATGAACACCCAAAATATCAATGGCAGCAGCAAGTTTTTCTTGAGGACAAAACAGAAGTAAATCATATACCATATATACTAGTTTGATTGTTGATAGCATAGCAGATCAGTTCTATCTATTTGTCATCTACTAGGGTTTCCCACAATCATGTGGCTACAAATCAATGCACCTTTCATTTCCATTTATTTGTTTATTATTTATGTTATTTAGCAAAATATAGTGGACAATCTCTGCAGTCAGCCGGGGGACCCTTATGCCATGACACTCACATTGAATCATTTCAATTTCATACCTGCTAAGGCAGACCAGTTATGGAGAAAGGGAGATTGTCTAGAAGGATCACACGGTGGCAGGCATCAATGAGAAGCATTGCCAACTAGAGCATGCTTGTTGCAGCATCTGTCCTGCTAGTGGAGACAAAAGAAAAAAAGGAAGCATCCAAATAATTATCAATAATTCCAGTATGGAACAGTCCTAACAATCAAACCAATAAACTATTCTTCTCGCAAAAGAATATGCATGACTTGCTACACTACCAAAATCGATACAATTTTGCCTTACCTATCTTGGCCATTTCCATGAAAGGCATGTAATGCGGGTCTAGATAGTGAAAACGTGTCGGCTCTTCGATTGTGCAGGGCCAAGAAAACTATTCAGATCAGGCTGAACCAAACCACTAACAGATATAAAAACATACAGGTGGCAGAGACAATCCGCTTTTCAATCATCATTCAGAAAGATTATTCTTGCAATCAGCTGCAATACCATAATTTCATGTAATAATAATAATAATAATAATAATAATAATAATAATAATAATAATAATAATAATAATAATAATAACAACAAGAACAATTGCTAAGATTAACTGCATACTTCAAACAAAACAACAAATTCACCAAGTGAAGAAAATATAAAAGTTAAAGACGTGGAACACTTACATTGTGTATGTTTGTCAAATTTCACCTGAAGCTGCCTGGGATGAAACCGGTGGCACCATATAGAACATGATAACCCAACTTTCAATGGTTTATCACTTAAAAATGGATGCTAAAGATTAGTATCCCCATCTTTTGACATGCAACATTTTCAACCAAAAAAATTAAATCCCACCAGGATAAAGCCTTGTAATAGACCATTTTCAGTGAAATCGAAACAGTGATTTCAGGACCACAAATCTGAAGTCAGAAGAAAATTTATTTTAATATTATTTTATGGTCTACAGTATGATAGAAATATCGTATAAAAATTTCTTTAAGAAATTTTGACATTTACATGCCTAACTTGATAAAAAGGACTAAATTGCATAATGTGTGAAAATTGAATTCTAGTAGTTAAAAGTATCAAATAGCTATGGAATTTAAAATTGGAGGTCCTTATATAGTAAATAGACCATTTAGAGGAGTTAGTGGATAAGTATAATTATTCATCATTGGAAATTGAAGAGAATATTAAGGTTAATTTTGGAAAGTAAATGATAAAATGATGATAAATAAATTAAATAATTATTATTATCTATTCTCATAATCTTTCATAAAAAATATGGAAACTCTAGCCATGGAAGCTTGAGTTTTTAGCAAACTTATTTTGCTCATTTGGGTAAGTATTCTTGTCTCATTTTTAATGATTTTTATGTTTCTGAGATCGTAATAGCTTAATTTAGCTATCTCGGGGATTAATTTGCAAAACCGTTAAAGTAATAAGGTTTTTCCATGGATGAGTATAGTTGAATTTTGAAGTTTTATGATAGAAAATGAAAGGTTGTTGTTAGATAAACAACTTTTGTAAAGAGAATTTTGATGAAATTGTCAATTAGAGACTAAATAGAAAAGATGAAAAATTTATGGAAAATTCTGAATTTTGTGAAATACATGGGCTGCTATTGATATGTATGAAACTAGACTTGAATAAGGATTAAATTGTATGAATTTCATTTTTCGAGCATAGGGGCTAAATTGTAATTAATTAAAAGTATAGGGGCAAAATAGTAATTTTGCTAAAGATGTGTGTTGGATTAAATTAAATATGAATTATATTAAATTGAGTTAAAATTCATTCGTATAGATCTAGATAAACCTAATAAGGAGTTAGATCGAGGCAAAGAAAAAGTATCGAATTAGTAGCCTTCGTATCTATATATACTTATCAAGGTAAGTTCGTATAACTAAATTTTATATTTAAATGTTTTAAATTGAATATTGTTGTGTGTGATTTGTACAAATTGCCATGTGTAATTATGATCACATATCTGATAATTATCGAGTCCCGTTTGAACCTTAGAAATTCGAAGGATACAAATGACATGTCATTAGGGTTCCTGATATGGTTGTAATCCTGCATGTGTTGCGGATACACTACAGCTCTCTTGAGCTTCTCTATATTTGGCTCATAAGAGCTTCCTGATATACAGCTCGTATGAGCTTCCCGTTACTTAGCTCACATGAGCTTCCTATTATATGGCTCGGAAGAGCTTCCCGTTTACATGCTTGTATAAGCATACAAGTACATGAATTGACGGATTATAGATTTGTACACTTCGTGTGTACTACCCGTGTATCCAATGATATTTTAAATGGTTCAACGAATAAAGTTCTGATATGAAATAATATGAGTTTGAAATGAACAATTACGTGTATATACTTGAATTACATGGAAATGATATTACATGATATATTGAAATATGATATGAATGATACATGTACGTGAATCTTACCTAGTGATTATGTACATCCACATTTATTAGTTATGGGAAGTGTTACATAGCTAGCATGTTGAGGATATATGTTTAGGCTTTTGGCCAAATTGGTTTGGTTATATTAGCATGCTTACCTTAAATGTGATTAAATGGTAAGTTAATTTCTTTGTTATACAAATTTACTAAGCTTAAATGCTTACTCTGTGTTATTTCCCATATTTTATAGTAATTCGAAAGCCCATTTTGGTTAGAAGCTGGTCGAAGTAACTCCACACTATCCATCGACCTTTTCGGTATAATTAGTAAATTAATTTTGATTATAATGGCATGTATAGATTAACTTGGCCATTGATGACATATAAATGTTTTGATGGAACTAGCCATTTGAATGACTTGTGATGAATAAATTTTGATGTGTATATAAGTGGCCTTATCATGTTTGATGTGCGTTTGAAATGGTTGAATGATGAAAATCTTATAGGTATATTGATGGTTGGGTTGAATTGGTATATTTGGTAAGTTATGCATATATGTATTAGGTCATATAGGTGAAATTGGTTATTTGGTTGATATGAGTTATGCTGTCATTTAAAGAGCCTAAGGGCATATTGTTGGTATGTGATAGTATTACATGTTTAAGTATTGATTTTGACTTGATTTGAATGCCTTATTATGGCTTGTTGATGTCCAAAAATGTTGATTTAGGTTGATGACAAATTGAGTGGGAAATATGGCTAGGAAAATGACCTATTTTTGTCCATACGGGCAGAGACACGGGTGTGTGTCTCAACCGTGTGTCCCCTGTAACTTAAATTTGCATAAAACAGAATGCTCACACGGCCTAGAACATGGGTGTGTTGCTTGGTCGTGTAACCCAATTCAGAGAGCTCACAAGTTTAAACATGGGTTGAGACATGGCCATGTGTCTCAATTTCAAATGCCCACATGGCCTAAGACACACGGCCTGGCCACACGGGCGTGTGTCCTCTACACCTTTGAAAAATTTTAATGTTTATTGAAAAAAATTTTAAGTAATCGATTTAGTCCTGACTTATTTCCAATGTGTATTTTGAGCCTCGAGGGCTCGCATAAGGGACAAAAGAATTGATTTTAGTTGATTTCTGATATGTATTCTAGATGATATGAAATGTCTGTTAACTAATCTTTAAATTCTAGTAATGCTCTGTAACCCTGTTCCAGTGATGGATACGGGTTAGGAATGTTACAAACCTAGAAAGGAATAAATGTGCTATCCCATCTATGTTACTCGGACTCATCATTCTTCATGACTTGTGTCCAACACTCATGTCTGACACATGTATACACATGATATGTTTTTGAAAAAAAACTATATTTTAAAGGTGGAGAGTGTGTGAGAGGCGACACCAGTTTCTTCTGCCCATACATAGGTAATACCAGGAAAAAATACTATTTTAATGGGTGGAGAGTCAGATAGAGGCGGCACCAGTGGAGGGTACCTGACAAGAGGCACTCAATGCTAAACCCCTATTTAAGCAGGGTTTTTCTTAACATTTTTGAAAGATAATAAGAGAAGAGTAAAAAATTTGATTATAGAAAAAGAGAAAATAGAGAAGAATTCTTAAGACGAGAAGAGGACAAATTTTGGTTGTAGAAGTAGAGAAAACAAAGAAGATCTTGTACGGTTAGTATATGAATGTTATTGTTTTTCAGTATTTTTTTAAAATAAAATATTTAGAAATTTAATTATTTTTTATAGATTTATTATTGAATGTGGATAATCAATTTTTTGTATGCGTTTATTTCGATGGAGTAATTTTGACAACAATAGTTGGATGTATATTTGAATGTCGCCAACAAATAGCAATGAGATTTAATAAAAAAAATATTAGTTGATGATATGAAAGAAAGGATTAGTGTAAAAATTGTTAGACGTTGTAGAAGGAGGATCTCGAGACTATTCTACAAATTTCCAGTTTCGACAGATCTAATCAAATTCACTAAGATGGAACTTGTAAATGATAAAGACATGGAGACAATGGTTGCGTTTTATTTCCAGAATCAGAGTCGCCAAACTGATTCGATTAAGTTGTTTGCTGAATTAGTTGATATGGAGCCAGCTGAAGATTTCACTCCATTAGGTGGAGTTCAACTGCATCATTCCTGTTTTCAGTATTGATTGTCAAAATGCAAAAACGATACCAGTATCGAGTGTCATACCAGAAAGCATGAATAGCTAAATAGATAGACATGTAGTAGTTATACGGAGATTGGGATGCGTCGTACAATAAGCTACAAGGGTGTATAGCCGTTATGCAGGAGTAGATGCCAGAGACTGTCATTAAGTTCTAGTCACGACCTTATTACGGCCCGGCCAGCCAACTACAATCGGGAAGAAAAATTTCACCGGATGTTTTGGGCGTTCAATCATTGCGTGCGAGTATTTCCCCACTACAAACCACTTATGCAGGTTGATGGGACCTGGCTATACAAAAGATATATGCAGATCCTACTTATTGCAGATGCTTAAGACGAGAAGCAAAATTTGCTCCCGATAACGTTTTTTTATTGTGGATAAGAAGAACATGAAATAATGAGAATCTTTCCTAACTAACTTGTGAATGTATGTTGTTAGGAACGACAATATTTGCATAATATCCGATAGAGGAAATGGAATAATTTCCACGATTAGGCATTTCGGTGCTCCATAAATATTTGCTTACTGCATCCATCATATCGAGACTAACTTTCACCGAGACTACAAGAATGAAAATTGACAAAAATATGTTATGGAAATGGGTAAATTTTAGTTTCAACATATGTTTTAAATGTTCTTAATACTTCAATAAATTAATTTGAAACTGTAACTTGTCTCTTTTTAATACATATTTAGCGTATCAGCTAGAGCCACACCTTTTTAGGCAAAGGATGACCAAACTTGAGGGTGACATGCAAGGTGAAACGAATACGTCTTTTCAAGAGTTGTTGGGTACCATGAAGTCGTGGCAATATGCTTAAAATTTTGATGACAGGGCTTGATATGGTCATATGACCACTAACTTGACAGAGGCAGTTAATTCCGTGTTGAGGCAAACATGACATCTTCCGATTTCATCTGTTTTCTCAGCTATGTTCTACAGGCTGCCTACCTTGATGCCAAGAATGGGGCTAAAACAAGTCAACCAGATAGAGGTGGGACATATGTTTGTCGAAGATGTCAGGAAGACAATGGATGAAAACCACCGAAGATCGAGGTCGATGAATATAGAAATATAATCTCGATAGTTAGAAACTTTTCAAGTTACAGAATCCATCAATCGTTGACCCGGTATCCATCTAGGTTCTATAGAGTTGATCTCCGAAACAGACAGTGCGATTGTGAGAGGTTCTAGTCACTTTCGTTACTCTTGTGTGCGTGTCATTGCAACTTGTACATGCACCTCGATCAATGTTGAACAATAGATCGATGAGGTGTACACTCTCGAGCGCACATTGCGTATCTGAAGAAATGAGTGCCCCGTCCTGCGTGATCTGTCTACATGAAAAGTGCCTTCGTCGACTTTCGAGCTTGTCCCGGACAAGGCATTACGTAGAAAGCCGAAAGGTCACCCGCAAGTCACCTGGATCTATAATAGAATGGACATGAGGGAGAAAATCAATGGCAAATTTTGTGAACTAAGTGTACACCCCTCAAACTCCGTGGAGGGTCCAGGATATGTTGGACACACCTGAACTGTCGCAATACTCGATCCCTATTAAGCCACTCAACTGTCGAGAAATTCAGCAGGGGATGTGTTAATGCACCAAAAATGTGAGTGAATGTAAGTAGACCAGAGAAAAATAACTGCAATGCCCGAGAAGGAATATGACAACTAGATGAACTGCACAATTAATAATATCGTTATAGTAGCACGAGTCAAATAACATAAATAAAGTAATTACATGTAATGAATATTAGTAAAAATTACACCCTTCCCAGAGTATCTCAATCATCTAGCGGTAAATTGGAAGCGTATATGACCTCTCGATACTCGGAGAAGAACTCCATCTACGAAAAAAGTAAACTTGTTAGAACAAATTTTCATAAAAAGTAACATAATTCTTGTTGTAATAATTAAATTTTATAACCTATTCACGAGTAGGAAGACATGTTTGATGAGTAACTGATGCCAAGAATGACATCTTGTAAAGCACTTAGGACTGCAGCAATACCAAGCACCCGCCTATGTCCACGGCACGACGCTTTGTCGTCTGGCAAAGCTCGCGATACAATGTAGCTAGTACTGTTGATCCCTCATTGTATGAACGAGCAACGTATAAATCAGATAATAGAGGCAAGTACATTAAGTAGACTTTTTTTTATTCGCATTTGACATGAGTACACCCCTATCATATGCATTATATACGCCCAAGTGGCATACATCACCTCTCGCCCAATGACAGTACTCGATAAATACTTGAAATTCACCTTTAACCGTAAAAATCTCAAAGTCGTTAATTTATCGCCACCATCATCAGGCGAGCGTCCTAGTAACTCATAACAAATGGATGCCGGATCGGACAATGTACTAACACTCGTGACCACAATGCCGTTGATCGAAAACCCGAGTTGCAGTGCAACATCTTCAAGAGTGATGGTGCACTCCCCACACGGCAAATGAAATGCGTGGGTCTTTGGGCGTCACCACTCGACCAAAGCGAAATTAAGTCGTACTTGAAATCAAATGTGTAGATCATTGCAATCGATCCAAATCCGAATGCCTCCAAGTATGACATAAGATGGGGATCCAATAGATAGCCCACACCATTGACACGACCCCTCAGTACACGACACAGACCCTTAACATATTAAATTACCGCAATATTTAATATATTGAAATTAGGCTCCATTTGTTTCATTGAAAATGGCTTCCGAAAAATGATTTTTGGAAAATGACTTACTTTTCTGAAAAAGCTAATATTTTCTGGTGTTTGGATGAATTTGTATAAAATGCTTTATGTTATTTGATAGATTTCCTGAAAATATTTTATGTTATCTTTTGTTTTTTTATTGAGTTTATTTTATTGCTATAAAATTACATTTTGCAATGTTTTTGTGTATATATATTACAATGTTTTATTTTTTATATAAATGTTATAGTCGTGCAATTTCTATTTCTAGGCTAAATTCCAATTTCTAAATCTTTTATCAAAATTTGAAATGTGAAGATGACAGGCTCACGTACATCTAAAGAAGATGTATTTGATGCTTTAACCAAATACACAACATTTGAATCTTTGAACTTAGCAATAACTACTTCAATTGCACATAAGAAAATACTCTCCACATCAGAGGGTTTGTTTACAAGACAACGGTTCTATTACAATTGAAAACTATACTTTGTCTAGCATACAACATAGAGCAAAATGTATGCTTCTGGAGAAAGCATTTCTTCAACACTAGTAACCTACAAAAGATTGAACATGACAATTAGGTCCAAGAAAATATGTTTTATTGTCTTTATAAGACTAAAAAACATGCCAATAATATTATATATATATATAAGGCTCAAAATATTATGATGAACCAACCTAGAAATAGAAATTGCACAGCCATAACATTTGACTAAAAGATAATCTAGCCTTTAGTGGAATTTTAGGGGCAGCAGGTTGCTTGTGTATCTTATACATTACATATAGAAGCATTATAGTTTTCCTTACTCCAACTCAACCACCACAAAATTCTTATTAGTCCTACTTTTTACTAGCCAAGAACTCTCCTTTATCCCATACAATTAGCATTCCTACATCTTTCCTCTTATGATTGTTTCACTATTTTAATGAGCACAAAAGAGAAATAGAACAAATAATAAAGAACAAAAAACAAAGGGTAAATGGTAAATAGATGTAGCTAACAATACAACATAATAGAAAAACCAATAATCATAGCTTAGCTTACATTTCCCAACCCTTTAAAACATCCTTAACTGTCAAAATAGAACTCTAAACCAGCAAAAACTTTAATAATATACTTCAATTTTGCAATAAAATACTATGTTAATATGATGCAACAATCAATCAGTAGGCCTCAACCATGCACCATGAAAAGACATATCTTCTTCCCCTTCCTTTTCCCCTTTACTTTTTCTTTAAACACCAACTCGGATGTTGAAATTCAATCCTTCGATGAATAGATATACATATAGGGTCATTACATTTTTACTAATGATTTGTCATTGTAGTGCTGCAGTTAAATTGATTAGAATGTAATCTGAAGTTTTTGTCTCAAACATTTATATTCTTACAAAGTTAATAACTTCAAAATTGTAAATCCAAAATAAAATCAATTTAAAGGATATCTTACTTTCCTATGTTATTATTATTAAGTAAATTATAAGGGTGTGTGAGAGTAAATTGTAAATGTATCAAAAAATTAACTACAGAGAAAAAAGAAAAGAGGTACCTGTGTTTTCCAATTGGCTTCAGCATCCTTCTATTGCTGACTTAGAACTAAATCCTCTTGAAAGAGTACAAAAGGCGAAGTTGAAGCCCTAATATAATAACAAAATTGAAAGTGAAGATTATGATCAATTTACAAACTTTGCTACTGCTGTGGCTGAGAGAAAAAGTGAGTGAGATTGCAAAAGAAAGAAAAAACTGGTTGACAGCCATCACGAGAAATGCTGTGAAATTCCTCTTCAACCAAAAGAAAATAACCAGATTGGCTTTTTACAACTTTTCTAAAATTCAGTAAAATAGTGATATACCTTGATAGGACTGGAAAGCCAAATTTTGAGGGTTTTTTTCGAAATGTAGACTTGGTAAGAATGACGGTCAACCGACATAGATGATGATACTGAGATGAGGAGGTGCAACCAACGGACAAAGAGGAGGAGGGGGGGCAAAGGCTGACAGATAGAACGGAAGGGAGAACGATTGTTTAATCATCGTGATGAGAGTGAAGAGAAAGAAAATGTTTTACAGGAATCTGTAAGGCGTTTTCCAAAATGAAAGCATTAGATTTACCCATGTTTTGAAGAATGTTTTCTTCTAGGAATTCGTTTTCCACCACACAAATGAGTCATTTAATTTTTTTGAAAAATTTCTAATATTTTTACACATAATAAACATTTATTTATTTTTTTCATTTTTTATTCCAATAACAAATTTTTTCGATAATTTCGCATTCAATCAATTTAATCGAAGATGTATAAATTAATTTTCTTATAGAAAATTTAAAAGTATTTAGATAATTTCTCTATTCCAAGAGAATTAATTTATAGCATATTTAAATTTTCTTATTGCAATAATACAAAAAAAATTAAATACCAAAATGGATCACCATACAAATTGAAAGCAAAAAACCAATGTCGATATTTATATATGTAATAAATACATAAAAACAAAAGAAAATGTTATGTTAAAAAAAAACAGAAACATACCTACTCTCTTTCTTCAAAACACCTTCTCTACAAAACAAACTAAAAAAAATTCACACCCCTTTCTCTTATTTGCATTTAAAGTAAAAAAACAAAAACAACTATTGAAAAAAAAAATAGAAACATACACTCTCCATCTTCAAAGCAAACTAGACTAAATTACCAAAAAAAAAATTTCTTTAAATTATTGAAATAGACCAATTTTTAAAAAATTTACGGGAATGGGCGGATCTTGGTAAGCATTTTTAAGCAAAATTCAGAAAAATGCTTCCAACTAGAAATGTTTTTGCCACATCAGCATTAAAAGTGACAGCACCAATTTTTTTTAAAATTTTTTATGCCACCTATTAATATGAAAATAAAACATGCAAAACAAGCCTTTATATACATCCAAAGTCTCATTTCCCTTATTTTCTTAAGTAATGTGAGATATAAAATATGCGTATATATAGACTCATGAATAAATTTATAGCTTGTTCCTAGACAATGTGAGATTACTTCCTTAAATTGTGATATATAAACAACGTGTATATATAGACTCATGAATATGTCTAATTATAAAAATTAAATTTAAGTTAATTGTTCAATATAAATTGTGAATTTTTTTGAAAACATAGATTATGAAATTTAAGTTGTCAATATGTGAATTGAATTTTTCTTAAAATATATTGTGATTGTATTTATATGACTAATAATATGTCTAATTGTTCAATATAAATTGTGATTATATTTATATTATTAATAATAAACTCGATGTCATTTTTTAATTGTTCAATTAAAAATGATTTTAACAATGTTAAACAATTAGACTTATATTTTTAAATTCAAAAATTAGAGAAACTAAATTATTTGAAATAAAAAAATAAAAGGCCTAAAGTCCAAAATTATCGAGAATAGAGACTTCAATATATTTTAACAAATAATAATATGTATGGACGAAAACAAAAATCAAAATTCGTCTTTACACAAAGATAGTAGGGGTCATACTCTTCCAAATTCTTTAGGATTTGGAACTATGATACTCAAAAATTGGTGAAAAAATATTTAAATTAAATGATTTGGGTTTTTATCTAAATAATATAATTATTTATGCATAGTAGTGGAAGACCCTTATTCATGAGTCTATATATACACATTGTCTACATATATCACAATTTAAGGAAGTAATCTCACGTTATCTAGGAACAAGCTGCAAACTTATTCATGAGTCTATAAACACATATCTCATATCTCACATTAAAACAAGAAAAATAAGACATTGAGTCTATATAAAGACTTATTTTGTAAGTTTTATTTCCACATTAATAGTGATACCAAAAATAAATAAAATTTTATATTGCCACTTTTAATACTGATGTGGCAAAAAAGCTTCTTTTATCAAAATCGGTCCATTCCCGTAAATTTTAAAAAAATCAACCTATTTTCATATTTTTTTTTAAAATGGTTTTTTTGGTAATTTAGTCAAACAAACCATAAAAAAACACTCAAACCCTTTCACTTATTTGCCTCTAAAGTAAAAAACAATAAAAATATTAAAAAAAACAGAAACATACATGCTCTTTTTCTTCAAAACACCTTAGTTACAAACCAATCTATCAAAAAAAAAACTCACACCCTTTCTCTTATTTGCATCTAAAGTAAAAAACATAACAAATATTAAAAAAAAAAAGAAGCCAGAAACATACCTATTTTCTCTCAAACACTCTTTCTACAAAATCATAAACTCAATAAAATTAAATCAACACAACCACCATTTGTAAAGTAAATAAATCAAATATATATATGTTCATAGACGAACCTATAAAACAATACAATACCTGCTTCCTTTTATTCTCCACCAAAAGCCCAATTTTTTTCAAACCCCAAACTCCATCCATGTACATTTTCATATATATGCACAAATGAAACAAAGAAGCAGCTGATTGCCAAACCCCAAACCCCCATGACCCCATGACCGTTTGGTCTTGTCAAACCGGTGCCGCCTGCTGCCAGTCCTCCACCAGTGGAGGTGCCGCCTATCGGCAGTCCTCTACCCCCTGACACATGCAGTCCCCATTAATTATTTATTATTATCATTTTAAAAAAAAATTGATTATTTTTCACAATAGTATATGGCCTTTTCTTTAACGGGTTTTACCGAAACCCGGATACGGGTGCCACCTCTCTCGCACCCTCCACCCTTAAAATAAAATTTTGTTTTCAAAAACATATCATTTTGTAAGGAAAAAAAAGTGATGTCGCCTATCTCACCCTTCTACCCCTCAACACTGTAACAAACATACCATTTTGATAAATAATGGTACTGCACTATCCGGCTTCAGGGTTTCAGATGCCACTGCACTATCTTCATTACACGAAAGCGGATTACGAGAAAATGGAGTGGAAAGTGGACATGCTTCTCAGAGAATATGGACTAAGTTTGGAGGGCAACCTTAGCCTTGATGATAAGAGAGCATATGCAATGGGCACATTCTTGTGGCCTCATCAGTATTAATCCATCTTCTAATCATCATCGTGCTTTAATCAAGTTGCTAGCTAATATCATATGCATGCAGTTAATAACTTTTAGCACTATATAATTAAATACAGTACATATATATGGCGTGTGGTACTTTGTAGTAAGATGGTTGGAATCTAGTTTTGTTTAATACTACAAACTTAGTCCATATTCTCTGAGAAGCATGTCCACTTTCTACTCCATTCTTGTAATCCACTTTTGTTTAATGAGGATAGTGCAGTGGCATCTGAAACCCCGAAGCCAGACGTATTTTCGCTTTCACCGTCGTCAGCTCACCGTTGGAGGACACCTTTGAGCTCTGAGTCACTCCTGTTCTTGCAATACTGCATGTCATCAGGTTGGTACCCCAGAGAATGCAGAAACCATCTCAAAGCCAAGTTTAGAGAAGATGAAAATTCAGTTTTATCTCAAGCATAGATTAATACACCATATATATATATAAGACAAAACACTTGGTTTTGTTGATAAGGCAAAGAAAATCATGCATGTTTAATTGTTAAGGATTTAGTTGGCGGGCTGTTGATGATTTAGTGGAGCTAAGCGTTGTTGATAATGCAAAGAAAATGCATGTTTGATTGTTGAGGATTTAGGGGGGGTTGAGGATTTAGTGGAGATATTGTTGAGGAAAGTTTTCTTTGGTGAGAATATTCATTATGAATATATGGAAGTGAAACTAAGACAATTTAAGGATTGATTAAATTTAAATCATAACTTGTAAATTTAAATTTACTAGACAAAACTTTGTAGACATAAATTAGAAAACTGAACTGGGTAAATATCATCATGGACATAGTTCTTATTTCTTTCATTTATTCTTTCTTTAAGTTACAACTAAACATTTTCATATTTCTTTCATTTCTCTCCGCCACCTGTATGTTTTTATATCTGTCAGTGGTTAGGTTCAGCCTGACCTGAATAGTTTCTTGGCCCTGCACAATCGAAGAGCCGACCCGTTTTCACTATTTAGACCAAATTTACATTAACTGTAGCTAAGGTGGATAGATCCCCCCATAATTCCCAGCCCCAGCTGAGGCCTATATTATATATTTTTGGTTGTTTTGCACATTTTTTAAGTCGAACCGAGTCAAACCCTAAGCCAAAAAAGAGGAGAAGCTCTCTCAATGGCTTGTGGGTCCGTCTCAACAGAGGATTTCAGGATAATTATAGAAGAGAAGTAACAATTGTAAGCACTAAATTTTTGTCCGACTAGAGTTTGTGTTTAATTTTCAAAATTTCAAAAAAAAATTTAAAAAATAAAAATTGCATTTTGACCCCTAAACTTTTCCTAAATTTCATTTTGACCCTTAAACTTTCTTTAAATTTCACTTAGACCCCTAAACTTTCATTAAATTTCATTTTAATCCTAAATTTTCTAAAATTACATTTAGCCCCAGAAGTTTTGCTGCATTTGTGATTTGGTCCTTCAGACAAGTTACGTGATTTGGGGCACCCACTTCCCGATTTTCAGGCCATAAACATGGGTGGCTGCTCCTTCTTCACCCACTACCTGCAAACAATGAGAAAGAGGACAAAATTTGGAGCTTTTAAAAAGAAAAATTGAAGAGAAGGGAGGGGGGATTTTTTCGGCAACCAAAAGCAAAAAAAAAAAATAGCAGAAAATTCCAGCAGCAAAAAAAATACTCCCATGGGCCGATCCCACGCTCACCGCCACCGTACACACGCCACCACGATCGCCATGCAACGATCATCGTTGCTCCTCGCCGAAGTCAAGCTAAGAAATGTGCAAGCATAAACAAAAGAAAGGAAAATAGCAGCAAGCAAGCAAAAAAAAAGTAAAGTAGAAAGAAGTGAAGAAAGAAGAAGAAGAGAGGAGGGAAAGGAGAACGCCGGTGACCGTCCAACCACCGCACCCAGGAGACACCGACGGCGGTGAAAAAGAAGGGCCAAGGCTTTGAGACAAGAAGAAGAGAAGAAGAAAAAGAAAGAAAAAAAGAGAAAGAAAAAGAAAGAAAAAAAGTAATTAAAAAGTAATTAAAAAATAAAAACAGCAGCCCATTTTTGGTAAGCCACCAGCAGTCCACCACCAATGGACTTAACCCAGTGCAGGCCCAATATACCAGCAGCTCCAGCGGGCCGATTGCAGCAGTGAAGCGGGCCAACTGAGGCCCAAACCGAAAAAAAGAAAAAGGGCCTTTTTGGGTAATTTTTTTAATCTATTTTGTTTTATTTAATGTATTTAAATGTTGTTTTATTTAACTTAAATTAGTATGTTTAAAAATAGTTTTCATAAATATTATTATGTCATTTTAATTGCATATTTTTTTTAAAAAAATAATAATAATATTTTAATGCATAAGGCAACGAACCGATTTAGCATCGAGTCATCGAATTCATCGCTATGTTGGGTGGATATCGATAGCTCGTGTTAAATTCGGGACGCCCTTTTAAAAAAAATATTCAAAAATCATCGTATTTTAATAAAAATTCTTGTGTTTTATTAGAATCCCAATTAAATATTAAATTGAATTGAGTTAACACTAGTTCGATGGTTTCATCGCCATATCGGGATGAATATCATCGATTCGTGTTAAATACGGTATTTGTTAAAGAAAAATCGCGTTTTCAAAATTCTAGTGTTTCAAAAATTTTCTTGTTTTCAGAAAAAATTTTCGTGTTTTATAAATTTCCGTATTTTCAAAAAAATCATGTCTTTCAAAAATTTTCGTGTTTTCAAAAAAAATGACCGTGTTTCAAAAATTTCCATGTTAAAAAAAAATCTTCGTATTTTCAAAAAATTTTCGTGTTTCAAAAATTTTCGTGTTTTCAAAAATTTCGGTGTTTCAAGGATTTTCGTGTTTTCAAAAACTTCGGTGATTTTAAAAAAAATCGTTTTCTAAAAAATTTCCGTGTTTCAAAAATTTTCGTGTTTTAAAAATTTTCGTGTTTTAAAAATTCTCGTATTTTAAATTTTTTTAAGAAAAAAATTGTGTTTCAAAAAATGTCTTGTTTTAAAAATTCTCGTGTTTCAAAAAAATGTCGTGTTTTAAAAATTTTCGTGTTTTTTGAAATTTCCGTGTTTAAAAATTCTCGTGTTTTAAAAAAAAACTTTCATTTTTTTAAAAAAATTTCGTGCTTCAAAATTCTCGTGTCTTAAAAAAAGTTTTCATATTTCAATCGGATCACGACTAAATATTAAATGGAACTCGTATTTTTGAAAATTAAGACAACATGCGTTTAACGAGATACCAATTTTGGGCGTCGCGAGGGTGCTAATACCTTCCTCGCGCGTAACCGACTCCCGAACTCTAATTTTCTCTGGATCTTCACGTAGACCTAAAATTATCTCTTTTTTAGAAAAGTTTAAAAATAAATTTTTCTTCTAAAAAGAGAATTTATTAGGTGTCCGATCACACCTATGAAAAAAGATCGGTGGCGACTCCCTTTTCAAATAGATCGAGATTCTGTTTTCAAATTTTCAATATTTATTTCGATTAGCGCCCGTGCCGAAATTTTTAGGTCGCAACAACAATTAACTAAGTGCATTGATAGATGTAGAAACCACCTTTTTTTGAAAAACAAAAAAGAAAGTTTAGTTGTGTGACTTAAAACGAAAATTGGAGTCGCCATCGATCTTTTATTGAGGTGTGATCGGATCGCCTTGAAAACAATTTTAGGTCTACAAATTTTGAGAAAATAGGTTCGGGAGTCAGTTACGTACGAGGAAGGGTTAGCACCCTCGTAACGCCCAAAATTGGTACCGAATTGATTGTTTAATGTCTTAGTGTCGAGAATTTGAAAAGATTTTAAAATACGATCTTTTGAAAAGAAAATTTGAATAAAACTGAATTGGATGATAAGACGTACTCATTTCAAAGGGATAAATTGTCATACTCAATAAGTTATGGTACAACAATTTAATCTTCGAAATTAAGTTTATCCTCACATGTTTTAATTTGAGAAGAATACCTGGTTATTTGAGTCAAACGGTAAATTAAAATCCAGTAAGTTAGGGTTCAATTTCCCGAAATTCCTAAACACCAAGTATTGCCTTTATCTAAAAAATCCTTAATTCGAGGTAGCAAAATTGTTAGATCCAATGAGTTAGGGTCCAACATTTTGAAATCTCGAGAAAGTTTATTTGAAAATTACGATTTTATTTTAAATACATTAGCCACCTAAAATCAACGAAGAAAATCGAAGCCCAGTAATTTAGGGCATAATTTTCTCGAGAATCTTGGGTACCGAGTAGTTGAAAACTTAGGGATAAAACAATTTCAATATTTTTCTACACGGATGTAACGCGATTGAATGGTAACATATTACGCAAAAGTATAATTTGGAAATAAATAATAATAAAAACACGTTAATGAATCATGAATAATATATAAACACAAACTAATATAGCGATAATAATCTCAATCAGACATGTCGATAACCCTTTTAATGAAGGGTTTTAAAAACATAAATAAATAATTAAAAAATTAAAAAAATGAAGTAAAATAAAAGTGAATAACTTGACATTAATATCTACATTCTAATTTATATAAATAAAACTTAGTATAAATAATAGTATACCTAGTAATAACATATAAAAGTTAAATAAATAGAATAAAATAACAAATTTAAAAGGAATAAGGTTTTTATACGTAAGAAAATATCATTTGAAAATAATAATATATTATTATATATACATATGTATAATAAGGAAAAAAATCATATTATATATGCATATATATAAAAATATAAAGTATCATTATTAGAAATTAACTTTCTATAAAATATAAAGTTAATTATATATAAAAAATATAATAAATAAAAAATATAATAATACAATAATAAGAATAAGTATAATAATAAAAATAACAACAAAATTTCTAAAAATTTAAATAAAACGAAGGATTAAATCACAAACAAAATTGAATTAACAACGAATAAATAAGATTAAGCTAAAGTGGGGGCTATACTGCAATGCGCGGATTATATGAGGAGCCGATTGGGAAATATCCCGCTTCCCCAAAACGCGGCGTTGCAAGCTGGGTTGAAATGAAATAAAAGCAGGATACGGGACTAAATCGAAAAGAAAGAAGATCACCGATTCAAATACACCAGAAAAGGGATGGACTGATCGCGCAAATATCCCTCCCTACGCCAGAAAACGCGGATCTAGCCGCGTTTGGGTTGGGTCATTGGGTCGCGACCTAAAACGGCACTGTTTCAGAGCCATTGAATCCAGCCCTAACAGTGACGTTTTATGATTCCCCTTTAAGCCAACACTAAACCCCATCAATTACTCTAAACCAAAAAGAAAAACCCCTAAAAAAACTAATCCCTTTCCATTCCAGAGTCGCGCCGCCTCAGACCCCTTTTCATCCAGTCTAAACTCCGATTACGGCGGAGTGAACCAGGATCCGGCGCTCCCAACTCGAAGGTGAGTTTCTCCTCCCCTCCTTTATTCTCTTCTCACAATCAACAGAATGAAGACGAATGTGTAAAAGAAATAGGAAGCATTACTGGAAAAATAAAAGGGAAATCACCTTTGGAACCTTTTTCTTTTCGGTTTCTCTGAAAGATTTTTTGTTTCTTGTTTTTTTTGTAACCGATTACAAAAGGTTTTGCCTCTATTTTATAGGCTGAGAAAAAGAAAAGAATAAAAAGAATACAATTTTTCCGCTTTCTTTGTTGCGTTTTCTTCCCATTTGTATGTACGACGTGCGGGGCTAAGGACGTGGCATGTACGGAGGCGAAGGCGTGTGCGTATGAAGGCTTGTCACATGCGGAGGGAGAACGAAGAAATGCTACTGCTGCGGCACTGGGAACCCTAGCTACTAGGGTTTCTGACTTCTGGTTTAGGCTAGTTGGGCTAGGGTATTGGGCTTAGGCTAATTGGGTTTAGGCTAGTTGGGTTTAGGCTAGGTTAGAGTTTCGGGTTAAACCACGTCGAGCCACGTTGGGCCCATGCATTTAGACTGAATATTGGACTTTTATTTTGTTTTTTTCATTTGGTTTATTTTACTAACGGGTCGGGCAAATTGGGCCTATTACAGTTGCCCCTCTTTGCTCGTTGTCGTGTAACGAGAACAGAGCAAAGACTCTAAAATGGCCAATTTTACCCGGTTGTGCTGGACCTTGGTGCTCTTTTTCTTCAAGTAGCCTCATTCCATCCTACTGCATCTCCAGAGGTATAGGAATTGGTGACTCCGCTGGGGACACACCAGAGAGTCCGGCCGCAAAATTGATTGTTTTTTATCTTATTACCGAACATTGAAAATTGATTTTTAAAAAAAACTACGATCCTTTTCTTACATGTGTTTGTATGATAGTTGAGTTTTTACACCTTGGTATTATATTGCATAAAGACTATTTGGTCTTACCCTTCTAAGTGGGAGTGAGAAGCTACTCCTTCGTGAGGTTTTCACCTCCGTGCAAAATAGCAGATCACTTTCGGGATACATCCGTACCTATGTCTTCGTGAGGTTTTCATCTCCGTGCAGCCATAGGGAAATGTATTCCCCTGAACCGAACTTGGTCTATATGAGCCTATAATGGGTGAAGATTGAGGAATCTGCTGGTTAGGGTACCTTGACTCTAAAACCAAACCCCATATAACTGACTTAAAAGCCCAACCTAGTTAGAATTATTTCAACCTCTAGTGATTCCCCGAATAGGTGCTTTATTTTTATACTTGCTTTGAATTGTTGTTGTGTTATATTGACTTGTTTGTGTTTTGTTGATATTTTGCATGTCATTGCATATTTCAAGGAGTGTCGATTCAAATTCAGTTACTAAATTAGAAAATTGTTATGGCAAACGAATTTCTTGATAAAGTGAAAGACAATGCCATTGTCCATATATGGTCAGAGAAAGTGCAATTGGAAAAGGGAGACAATCTAGCTAAGGATTATGTGTCAGAGCTGTGGGACTACACTCGTATTAGTGTGACGCAAAATAGCCTTCAGGAGTTAAAAGAGATATGAGATAAGTGGAATGATGAGACCAAGCAGTTGTTCTACTCTAATTATAGAGACTTGACGTACTTATTGGACATCAAGGTGGATGAGCAATTGTTTCGGGCCCTAGCTCAATATTGGAACCCTGCATATAGTTGTTTCACTTTTGGCAAAGTAGATCTGGTGCCTACAGTGGAGGAATATACGGCTTTACTACATTGTCCAAGGTTTCAGGTGGATAAAGCATATTCTAGAGCCGCGTACGTCCCGACATTTTGGAAGAAACTGATGAATATTACTGGCATGAACGAGCAGTAGATCATGGCCAAGATCAAGCAGAAAGGGGAGTGTAAATGTATTCCATGGAAGAATTTGCGAGACTTGATTATAGCGCATCCGGATGGGAAAAAGAAGGTCGATGTGTTTGCTTTGAGTATTTATGGGTTGGTGATCTTCCCTAGAGCACTGGGGCATGTTGACAAAGTAGTTTCAAATCTCTTTGACCGGTTGGGTAAAGGGGTCACGCCTGTTCCTGCGATTTTAGTTGAAACGTTTAGATCTTTAAATGCATGTAGGCGAGCTGGTGAAGGCAAATTTATAGGCTGTGCGCAATTGCTGCTATCTTGGTCCATAGTCATTTCTGGAAGGTCGACAAGATTTCATATCAAGTTTTCTCTAAGCATTACTCCTTGTTAAAAGAGATAGTGGCTACGCCAAGAATGGACGATATATCAGAGGAAAATTGGATGGCAATTCTGTAAAATCTCCGGGAGGAAGATATTGAATGGAGAGCTCCTTGGTTGATTCCAAATAGAATTTTGTACTGTTATGGGAGCTTTGATTGGGTTCCGTTGCTTGAAATTTAAGGAGCCGTCGGGTATGCACCTTTGTTGGTACTAAGGCAATACAATTCAAGACAGTTTGTGCCGGCAACGATGGTTTAGCTCAACGTGAATTCTCGTATCGAGGAGAAAATTTTAAGAAAAAAATAAAAGAAATTTCTCAAGCTTGGAATCAGGTTCATAGGATGAAAAGGCTAGCTGCGGGTTCGATGAAAACTCTAGAGTACGGTGAGTGGCGAAGTAAGAGAATTAATGATAATATTTCGGAGTTAAACTTAGAGGGTGTTCGACCAATGGAAGAGTACCTACAAGTGATCCCATCAGAGTTGGAGATTATAAAATAAGAATTTGAAAAGAGGAATTTAGAGCTCGAAAAGAAGATAGAGCGGTTGGAAGAAGAAAAGATGCATTTGAGGCTAGATGCTGATGTCCAAAAGTTAGAGGTTGAAAAATTAGAGAAAGGGAATAATAAAGTAGAGGAGGATTTAGATAGCTTAAAGACAGACTACAAAAAGCTACGAGTATCAATGAGAACTGCGAGGCTGGGAAAGACTTCAGAGCAGTGGCGACAGGAGATCCAAGAAGAAAGAAACAAAGCCGATCGTTAGGAAAGAAAGGCTCAGGAGACTCAAGCACAGAAGGAGGGTTTAGAACGGCAGATATTAGAAATTCAAAACCATCAAGCAGAATTAAAAGCTAGAATAGTGGAGCTCGAGAGATCACTCGCTCGGTATAGAGGTCGTAATTCTATGATAGAATTAAAAGCAAGCCTGTGCAAGATTGAAGAAATGAAAAAGAGGATAGAGGAACTGGAGAATACATTACAAAACTGTGGGCAAAGGATCGAATTCTTGGAAGGAAATGAAGAGCATTGGAAGGAACAACTTTATCATTCTCAGAATCAAATTCAGAACGGAGATTACATTATGGACAAGGCCATGGCTCAGATCGGGGAGGTAGCTGATCATTTGCAAACAATGGCAATTCAGGCTGACGTTTTAAGTGTAAAGTATGAACTGGAATCGGATCGGGGTCAGGAGTTAGCTTCATTGTTGAAAGAAGTTAAAGCTCTGAGCATTAGGGCAAAGCCATATCTGTAATTCATTTTATGTAAAGAATTTTGTTTATCAATAAAGTTTTCTAAAAAGAAAATTGGATCAGAATCGATGCTCTTCTTGCATTCATTTCATGCATTTGCATTACAAGACATCATATGCATTCAAGATTATTAAAAAGGGTTTTAATTGGTTAAAATTGTGCTTCAGTTAATCTGGAAGCCAGCAAAAACTTGTCAACCGAACACCGTTATAGTATCCGTGCTAAGTCAAAAATTATGGACCAAAGGTTGGAAAAGCTAGAGCGACTTCAAAAGGATATGTAAGATCAGTTGCAGATGCAAATAAAAGAACAAATGGAAAAGATTTAGCATGGCATGACACAAAAGATGCAGGAGTCTCAAAATGACCTGATGACTAAGTTGATGCAATTATTAACCAAAGAAGTAGTTAAGGGGAAAGGTCCTGTGATTATTAATGAAGAAGAAAACAATGACGAAATACTTTATCCTCCAGGTTTTACGCCTCCGCATGCGCAAGTTTAGACTGAGCTGTATCCGCGGAGACCTGTTTCGGTTAGGCCTCAGTAGTTCCAAGGCGGTGCTTCAATGCCGATAAACTTTTAGGCCGGATCAAGCTCTAATCTCGGTGATAACCTGAATAATATTGCTATTCCAGATTTTGATGAGATAGCTGAGAAGGATAAGGCGAAGGAAGAATTTCTAAAGCAGTTGAGAGAAATGAGGAAATGGGTTCTTATACGCGCAATGGGAAGCGATAGCAGAATTGCGAAGAGAAAAGAATTTGATAGTGGAACGGAGAAAAGAGAAAGCAATGAAAGTTGAGCCATTGGTTAATGAACCAGTAAAAGAAGAAGAAGCAATGAAGTTTTTAAAACACAGTGAGTATAGTGTTGTGGAGCAACTGCACAAACAGCCAGCCCGCATCTCTGTATTAGATTTACTCCTAAGCTCAGAAGTACATCAAAATGCACTGATGAAAGTATTAAACGAAACATATGTGGCCGATGGCATCTCAGTCAATAAACTGGATCGATTGGTCAACAATATAAGTGCTGACAATTTTATCATCTTCAACGATGATGAAATACCGTCTGGTGGTAGAGGTTCTACTAAGGCTTTGCACATTACTACCCGATGCAAGGGGCACACACTGCAGGGGGTCTTGGTTGATAATGGATCTGCACTAAATGTATTGCCTTTATCTGCACACACTGAGATGTCATCGGCCACATATGTTTCGTTTAATACTTTTATCAATGTATTTCGATGTACTTTTGAGCTTAGGAGTAAAGCTATTACAGATATGCGGGCTGGCTGTTTGTGTAGTTGCTCCACAACACTGTACTCGCTGTGTTTTAAAATTTTCAAAAACTCATTTACTTCTTCTTTTATTGGTTCATTAACCAATGACTCAACTTCCACTCTTTTCCCTTTTCTCCGTTCCACTATCAAATTCTTTTCTTTTCGCAATTCTGCTTAAGCGTCATATCGCTTCCTATTGCGCGTATAAGAACCCATTTCCTCATTTCTCTCAACTTCTTTGGAAATTCTTCCTTCGCCTTGTCCTTCTCAGCTATCTCATCGAAATCTGGAATAGCAATATTATTCAGGTTATCACCAGGATTAGAGCCTGATCCGACCTGAAAGTTCATTAGCATTGAAGCACCGCCTTGGAATTGTTGAGGCCTAACTGAAACAGGTCTCCGCGGATGCAGCTCAGTCTGAACTTGCGCATGCGGATGCGTAAAACCTGGAGGATAAAGTAGTTTGTCATTGTTTTCTTCTTCATTAATAATCACAGGACCTTTCCCATTATCTACTCCTTTCGTTAATAATTGCGTCAACTTAGTCATCAGGTCATTTTGAGACTTGCATCTTTTGTGTCATGCCATGCTAAATCTTTTCCATTTGTTCTTTTATTGCATCTGCAACTGATCTTGCATTTCTTTTTGAAGTCGCTCTAGCTTTTCCAACCTTTGGTCCATAATTTTTGACTTAGCACAGGTACCATAACGGTGTTCGGTTGACAAGTTTTTGTTGGCTTCCAGATTAACTGAAGCACAATTTTAACCAATTAAAACCCTTTTTAATAATCTTGAATGCATATGATGTCATGTAATGCAAATGCATGAAATGAATGCAAGAAGAGCGTCGATTCTGATCCAATTTCTTTTTAGAAAACTTTATTGATAAACAAAATTCTTTACATAAAATGAATTACAGATATGGCTTTGCCCTAATGCTCAGAGCTTTAACTTCTTTCAACAATGAAGCTAACTCCTGACCCCGATCCGATTCCAGTTCATACTTTACACTTAAAACGTCAGCCTGAATCGCTATTGTTTGCAAATGATCAGCTACCTCTCTGATCTGAGCCACGGCCTTGCCCATAATGTAATCTCTGTTCTGAATTTGATTTGAGAATGATAAAGTTGTTCCTTCCAATGCTCTTCATTTTCTTCCAAGAATTCGATCATTTGCCCATAGCTTTGTAATGTATTCTCCAGTTCTTCTATCCTCTTTTTCATTTCTTCAATATTGCACAGGCTTACTTTTAATTCTATCACAGAATTACGACCTCTATACCGAGCGAGTGATCTCTCGAGCTCCACTATTCTAGCTTTTAATTCTGCTTTATGGTTCGGAGTTTTTAACATCTGCCATTCTAAACCCTCCTTCTGTGCTTGAGTCTCCTGAGCCTTTCTTTCCCACCGATCGGCTTTGTTTCTTTATTCCTGGATCTCCTGTCGCCACTACTCTGAAGTCTTTCCCAGCCCCGCAATTCCCATTGATACTCGTAGCTTTTTGTAGTCTATCTTTAAGCTATCTAGATCCTTCTCAATTTTATTCTTCCCTTTCTTTAATTTTTCAGCCTCTAACTTTTGGACGTCAACATCTAGCCTCAAATGTATCTTTTTTTCTTCCAACCGCTCTATCTTCTTTCGAGCTCTAAATTCTTCTTTTCAAATTCTTGTTTTATAATCTCCAACTCTGATGAGATCACTTGTAGGTACTCTTCCATTGGTCGAACACGCTCTAAGTTTAACTCTAAAATATTATCATTAATTCTCTTACTTCGCTACTCATCGTACTCTAGAGTTGTCATCGAACCTGCAGTTAGCCTTTTCATCCTATGAACCTGATTCCAAGCTTGAGAAATTTCTTTTACCTTTTTCTTAAAATTGTCTCCTCGATACGAGAATTCACATTGAGCTAAACCATGCGTTGCCGGCACAAACTGTCTTGAATTGTATTGCCTTAGTACCAACAAAGGTGCATACCCAACGGCTCCCCAAATTCCGAGCAACGAAACCCAATCAAAGCTCCCGTAACAGTATAGAATTCTGTCAAGAATCAACCAAGGAGCTCTCCATTCAATATCTTCCTCCCAGAAATTTTACAAAATTTCCATCCAATTTTCCTCTGATATATCGTCACTTCTTGGCGTAGCCACTATCTTTTTTAACGGTGAGTAATGCTCAGAGAAAACTTGATACGAAATCTTGTCGACCTTTTAGAAATGACTATGGAACCAAGCTAGCAACAATTACGTACAGCCTATAAATCTGCATTCACCAGCTCGCCTACATGCATTCAAAGATTTAAACGTTTCAGCCAAAATCGCAGGAACAGGCATGACCCTTTTACCCAACCGGTCAAAGAGATCTGAAACCGTTTGTTCAACATGCCCCAGTGCTCTAGGGAAGATCACCAACCCATAAATACTCAAAGCAAATACATCGACCTTCTTTTTCCCATCCGGATACGCTAAAATCAAGTCTCGTAAATTCTTCTA